>NC_067147.1:44342960-44422960 GCF_903995435.1 Acomys russatus | reverse complement strand
ATGTCATCTTCTGACCTCCACTGGAGCATAGCAAAACATCCACCATACCTGTTAAAAATACAAATAAAGGGGCCTGTACAACTATAAAGCAAACTAAAGTGAGCATACTCCTACAGAACAGAATGTTAAGAACTCAGGAACTTAGGTGAGGGATATCATTTCTGGGATATTTTTACAAAATGAAAATTAAGCCACAGTACTATAGGCTAAAAATTGTATGGAAAAAAAAAATGCCCCATATCACATTTCTAAAGAGTATAAGAGCCCTTCTCCAAACCTAAGTCATTATTAAAGGATAATTATCAACTTGATTTAAAAACAAACAAACAAACCCACTGCTTCATGAAATTTGAAGGGAGGGGGAAAACGTGACAATAAGTTGCAAGGCTAGCTTAAGTATCCACAGTCCTTTGACTTATGTATGATTGCCTTCTACAGCTGAGAGAGGCCAAGGAAGTAAAATACACCATGTATAAGATTACAAGGAACTTAAGGTACTACTTAGATGATGGATTACAAAAAGGAATTCTGGGAATGGGGTGAAAGTGGGAGGGAGGGAGGAATGGGAAGATGCACGGGATGGGATAGCAATTGAGATGTAATATGAATGATTTTATTTTTCAATAAAAAAAATTTTAAAAACAAACAAAAAAAAAAAACAAAAAAGAATTCTGGAATAAAGTCTCTCTAACACAAAAACAAACAAAGCAAAACAACAAAAAGGTATTTTTTTCTTCTCTCCAAATGTGTATTTCACATATTAATTTGAATAATTACAGAAAGGTAGGTTAACCATGTTAGACTTCTGTCACATATGTCTGTTCATCATGCTAAAACATGTATAAGCATCAACAATAAACTACATGAAGAACTTCTGTAATCAGGTGAGGCTGCTCATCACCTGCAGCACAGCATGGGGAGAAGCAGAAGGGTCATGTCGCAGGACAGTCTGGATTACAATTAATCCTGTCTCAAAAAAATAAATCAAAGCAAAACACTTCTTTGCAAACAATCATGTTCTTATAAAGATTAATAAGTTCTAAAATTCAAGTGCTCTTAAGTTAACAACTGGGGTTTTTTGGGGGAAACATTAATTATTAAATTAATAAATAACTTCAGAGAATCTCCTCACTTCTTGGAGTTGGAGAATTTATCTAAGCCAGGTATCAGTTTATATATGTCTATTAGGAAAACAGTCTAGATCACTTTTGAACAAAAACAATCAAACAATTCAACAAACCATATCAAATTTTTGCTATGTTTTCTTTTCATTGAAAAGAAAACAAAAATGACCAGAATCTGAAAGACGTTTTAAATGCGGGGTATGTGAAGAACGCAACCACCAGTAACACATTCTTTCTAACAAGCATGTTGCAGTTAGGCCACCAACACTTTATTTTTAGAAGTAGCATGTATGTAACTATTATACCTCAGATCCAAGCTCAATTTCCCTTTAGCTCACCTAGAAGTACATTTAAATGACTTTTAGAAATTAAAAAAAAAAAAAAAAAATGGTAATAAGGACTATAGTGAGTAGACAGCACTCACCAAAGCAAAATAAAACCTGGGGGAATTCCCAACACCTCTATTACTAAACTGGAATTTGCTGTGGATTTTAACCATAAATGTAAGTGAAAAATAAAAGTTAACTGTACAGAAGGAGGGGGGGAGGAGGAGGAGGAGGAGAAGACACAACAACAACAAAACAAAACTACACCCTTAAATAAAAAAAAGAAACAACAGTAAAAGACAAACGTAAATCTATATAGGCTTCTAATTAGGAGAGAATACTTACAGGAAAGGAACTGCTAGCCCACGTTGGCAAACTTAACCACTCCAACTCTCTTGGTGTTACAACTTCAGCAGAATTCATTGCTCAGTAACTTAAGTCCCTTGCTTTTCCCATAGAAAAAACATTTTATTTTCTGAATAAAAGTAACTAGTCTGAAATGAAATAGCAACTAACTTTCCACTCTTTGAGGGAAGACACTAACATAGATCCCTCATTTTCTGTTTAATGCAGTTATATACTACTTAAAACATGTAATAAGACAAGTATCTGCTGACAGGCAGATCTGGGTCCTGGGGTCCTCCTCAAACTAAGGCACCAGCCCAGGAGAATATAGGCAGTAAGCTTCAAACCCCTACCCAGACCTAGCCGACCAACAGGATATTCTCCACCGTTGAGTGGAGAGTGAGATCTGACTCTCACACGAACTCTGGTGCCCCTTTTCTGACCATGTCCCCTGGATGGGGAGGCCTGGCGGCACTCAGAGGAAGGATAGCAGGTTACCAAGAAGAGACTCCACATTCTAAAAGCATATATAGGGGGAGGAGGTCTCCTTCAATCACAAACATAGTGGAGGGGAGAAGGGGGTAAGTGGGAGGGAGGGAGGAATGGGAGGAAACAGGGGAAGGGCTAAAAATCGAGATGTAATATGAATAAATAAATAAATAAATAAATAAAGACAAGTATCTGCAAGAAATGTGTTTGTATATACTTAAAATACTGAAGCTAACGCTCAAATATGAAAATAATGTAAACATTTTTAAATTTAAATAAGCTAGATTAAAATAATAGACAAAGTATTTAATTTTTACTTGTCTTTGTATGTGCTTGTCTCTGTGTGTATGTATATTCCACATGCCTAAACCAGCAAAGGCATCAGATCCCTAGAGCTGAGGTTACATGTAGTTGTGACCTGCCTGTTGTCAGCAGTGGGAACTCCACCCTCCACCCTCTAAGAGCCCCAATTGTTCCTAACCACTGACACATCTCTTGAGCGCTAAGGCCACCTGCGGCCCCATCCCCGCCCCCAACACACACACTTTTCTGCTTTCTGAGACTGTTTTCCTATGTTGCTCAGGCTGGTCCTGAAAGAGCTCCTCCTACTTCAGCCTCCTGCGTGCTAGGATTGTAGGTAGGAATCACCACAAATAGTTAATAGTTGTGATGAGTTTCTTCACATAATTTAAATCTCATTTTCTACTGGGAAACATATTTTCCCCTAAAATGCATTTAATTACAGTATTAAATTATTCAGAACAACTTAAAAGCTCCTCTTTTAAAGTGAGACCTGGCGATACAGTCCAATGGGAACACGAATGACTATCCTGCTCAGAGCCCTGGGCTTGATTCCAAATAACTCACACCAAACAATCCTTTAAATACATGCATGCACATGTGCGCACTTGGGCACACACACAGAAACACATACACACATCAGGCAAAACAAAATAAAACCAATATCTCAAATGCACTTACTGATAGATCCAGCCTTCTACGTTTAGAGAACTGGTGGTGTTGGTGTCTAGCCAGTTCGTTTCTAACATTCAGAATGTCAAAGAGTACTGCTGTGTTCACTCCCATAATCCCAGCAACAGCCAAAATGTTCCTGATTCTCAGGAATGTCTCAGCACATATTAATTGATAAATAATATTATAATCAAAATATGTTGAATGCACTTGCTTCCTTGTATAACTAAGATGCTAAATAAAACACTGTTCAAGCATCCCTGAATATGAATGAAGTTTAATGAGTAAGTAACTCCAAAAGCAGTTTACAGTTTCTCACCTGGTACGGCTGGAAGGCACTGTCTTCTGTTAGGAAGCCCAGCTGCTTGTCTGTAAGGAACTCTACCGCAGTGACGGAGCTGGGTAAGCTATTGTCAACCAGTGCTCTGAAGGTCTGCCACAAAAGAAACGAGAACAAGAAGAGAGAAAATTCTAATGCTTATTTTCTGGCTGTATCCTCAAAGTAGTACAAAGGGGTACATACCAACACAATGTTTAAATATTGTCACACTAGTATAATCGAATCTGTTTATTCAAAACGTAGAACACTTTGTAGTCCTTAAAAAGGAACTGAACACAATCATAATAAATAAGGTAAAAATTATACTGTATTAAGCCACAGTGTACTTTTGAGAAGGGTCTACCAAGCAGACGTGTGTATGTTTCTGTACAACACTAAAAGTGAAAAGAAGCCAAACACATTCACCCCCACACACAAACTAGAGAGAAGTTATAGTCTAATTTCAATACTTAGATTTAACTGAACAGGAAGCAACTGACCTAACTCCACCCCTGCTTTGCTCCAAGAACAAATACAGATGCAGTTACTTCAGTGAGAGCAGAGGGCAGCAGGAAGAGGTCAGTGAGAAAAGACCACACAGTCTACCCAGCAGCACTCTCCTGTCTCTGGCACTGTTGAAAAGCGAGTCTGAGACACTGCAGACAGGGAGGTGGGAAAGTCAGAGGAAGGAAATAAAAACACCATGTTTTTCTTAAATGACTATTACCACATTCTCATTCTTAGTAGAGTCAGCTTCAATAAAGATTAAATGTATTCATGTACCTATTACTGTTTGTTCTAAAATCTTTAAAATGAAAACAAATTTCTACCATCTTAACACTGAACCACAATCTGAAAAATACAATTAAACAACCAGGCTTCTAAACTGCATATGGTGGTGGTGGTGGTGGTGGTGGTGGTGGTGGTGGTGTGTATGTGTGTCACACACACCAAGAGAGAGAGAGAGAGAGAGAGAGACAGACAGACAGACAGACAGACAGAAGCCATACATATATGTATACCAGAAGAAACTTCCTCATTACAAGGCAAACTGAATACAATCTGGACACAAAGCAAAGCTTTTGACAGACAGCAAATATCTCTAGGATTCCTAAATCGAGTGTTTGTGCTTTCCCTTTCTTGTTATTATGTCTTAAAGAAATACAAAATGCTCTGGGAAAAGTCAAGAGTTTTAGTTTGAAGGAGCTTTCAAAGAGTTAGTTTCTGCATTTAGGAAATTCTTAACAAGACTCAGTAGATTCACTGCGCTCTATCAACTTTTTGATCAGTACATGAGAATAAAGAAAAAAATTTAAACATACCTAATTTCTACTCTAAATTACAATGAATTTGTGAGCAAATAACATTTTCTTTAATTGAAATAATCTAATTACAACAACTTTTTATGTTCCAGCCTAGCCTTTTAAGTACTACATATTCAAAGTATTTTGTGCTGGAAATTACATTTTCAAAATATAAAATTCCTACATTAATTGGATATCTATCACTTCCTGTTACCAATTTTTTTCTATTTTTGGAGGGACCTAGATTCCTAAATCTACTATTTCATAAAATCCTATCATTATTTATAAGATAATTTACTCACTTTTTAAAGACTCATGTTATCTGATTATATGAAATATGTTAACATAAAGAGCTATTAAATTAACTTATTTCTACAATGAAAAAAATTCATGTTATACTTCTATTAGTTTAGCTTTGGTAAATGAGAGAACACTGGCTCCTTCTCAAGAGGACTTTCAATCTTTGGACATTATCTGTTTCTTTTCCAAACACTTCAGGCCAAACCATAATGGTTAACAAAAAACGATACACCAAAGATTATTATCTAAGTGGCTAAAGACACAATTTAGTAGCACTTAACACAAGTTAACTTAGTCGTCTTTCTTATGCAAGTAATACAGGTGTTTTGCATTTCCTGAGACCCAGTCATTTTATAATATCAAAAACACTCCTGTTCTCAAGAGCTCTCCTGTGCAAGGTGGGCCAGAGTTTTAGAGGTAAAATTCAGCAAATTAACATAATTTAAATTACTTCCAGTTAACTTAGCAAGGTGTCTAATTTCTAGATAAAATAATTCCTCAAATTTTAAGGTAATTAACTGAAAGCCTTTAGTAAAATTTTGCTAGCAAATATGTGTGACAAAGACTGATTTACAGATGATACCATGTACAGTGACATTTTAACTACAGATAATACTCTCACCAAGTAGAAACATTTTACAGTGCTTGTTAAAGAAACATTAAAATATATTAAATTACCAACTGGGCCACTGTGAAAGAGTTAAAATATACTATGATTTTTTAAGGTGGCAAATCAGCTATGTAACAATATTAATTCTTGTTTCTAACACACATAAAAAATTAAGCCTGTTCATATTAAAATGGAAACAAATAGATTTTGTAGCTTTAATAGTAAGTCCATAGTAAATGTTTCTCTGCTGTAGGTACACTGGAATGTACAGAAACTAGAACTCATGCATAACTAATTCAAGACACTAAAGACATTCTATGAGGAACTTCCTCTGCCTAAGGGGAAGCAGCCCAGTAGAATATGGCCCTAATCACAAAAGGCTTGAATCTCTGAAAACCCAAGTGGAAGACACTAACTTAAAACCTGAACATTCAGTTGAAACAAAACATTTTTTCCATTTTGTTAGGGGATTCAAAGTTCATGTAAGGTCATTAGCTAGTGTTAACCAAACTTTAAAAATAGTCTAAAGCCAAAATAAACCCTGCGGAAAGCCTATATTTCTAGAAAGGCCTACCACGCTATAGGAAGAATGTTCGAACAACTGTATCCTGTTTGGGGCTCCATGCTGCACCACATTCCATTCACATGAGGAAGAGGAGAACAGATGAGCCCTCCCCGAAAAACATTTTTAAATAAATCGTCTACAGTTCTCAAATATAGCTCAGCTGCCCAGACAAAACACGTTAAAGATCACCATTTAGTACTGCACAGGAAATTCAGCCTGAGTTTCTAACAATCTCTGGTTAACATTTAACACGTTCTTTTTCAGGTTAAAAAAAAAAAAAAAAATCAAGCTCATTAACTACAAAAATACAAGTCCAGATCTCAACAAAGGAAAATACTGAAACTAAAAACTATCTAGGCCACATTTTGTAAGTTAAGGTTTAGCCTACAAAATGGAAAAAAGACTGAAGCTACTTGAAAGATCAAAGTCCAAATTCCCACCCCAGCAGGTCTATTGAAAACATGATCCTGTTAGAAAACAAGTTGGGGTGGGGGAGGGGATCTATACCACCACCAAGAAAGGAAAACACAAACCCCTCACAAAACAAGTACTTAAACACTGCCGCTAATCTGAGGCATGTCTGCCAAAACACTCAAAACAATTAAACTGTTTTTTAAATTAAGTTTTTAGTGTTACTAAGTTATCGCCAACACAGTAAACATCTTTCAAACAGTTTAAAAAATACTAAAACTAAGAACATTGAGCCTAGAACTATAAAAGGCAGTGACCTCAATTCCTAAGGCTAAGAAGCAAAACCAAATGTAATAAAGACAAAAGAAAAGGGAAGCAGAAAAATACAAACCGTACTTAGTTCTTGACAATTTTAAAGTATCTTTAAACCTCAGCAATCCAAGCCAAGGCTTTAAAGGTCTAAATACAGCTGACATTTCATTTTGTTCTTGAGCAGTATGTTTTTAATCGAGTATAAATACTTCTTTAGTCTTCAAAAACAATCACAAGCAAATGGCTTTCAAACCAAGCCTTTCTGAGCTAACTTGAAGCGCCGTCATTGTATAGGAAGAAAAGCCAAGACCACAAAACGAAGCGGAGGCTGTAACCGAACAAGCCCTCTGACCAGCAAATGACGATTTTCTGTCTGCCCGGCTCAGCCAGGCAGGGATGAGGATTACAACTTGCTCTTTGTCATCAGCACTGTGGTGTTAACGACGAAGAAATCCTGCAGCTGAAGCACTACTGCATCCTCCGATCTGGGTCAGGATAATTTCTCCTGAGGTCGCTTACATAACCAGTAAGATACTCCAAATAAAGAGAACAGACATCCATTAGCTAGAGGAAGCTTTCCCACTGTACAGTCTGCATGGAAACACACTGCCGTGGCTTCCAACAGCGCAGACACCCAAATGAGAACGAGGACTTGGCTTAGGGCACACTGAGAGAAGGGAAGAGGCGGTGCTCTGTAAACTGTAACTAATCCCCCGTCACAGGTGCTGATGGAGTCACTTCCAGCGCGAGTCACATTACTGGTGATTACTCATTTGGCTGCGGCCATAGAGACTGGCTCATAATTTTAACAACAGACAAAGACAGACTAGTGGCGAGACGAAGAGCTCAAGTTTACTGTCTCCTTATTAAAGCAAACAAAGTTTTTGCTTTCCAGAATTACCAAGGTGAGAAAGCAAAAAGCTAAAAAAAAATATGTAAATATCAAGTTGGAAAAATAAAGAGTATCATTAAACTCTTTTTAATGATTTTATTAAATCATTTTTAATAATTTTTTTAAACTGTGGTTTAGACTTTTCAAAATTATTTTTTATTTATAATTATTTTTGCTATGTAACATCATACAGACTGAGCAGATTATACTTAGAAACACACACACACACACACACACACACACATCCATGCAGTAACAATCAATGAAAAAAGAGGCCATGAACTTGATTGAAATAGATCAAGAAGGTTTGTACAATGGATGAAATATGAGAGGAAGAGAAGAGAGAAGTGCTGTAATTATAGTATCAAAAACCACTTTTGTCCTAAATGTAAAAAAACAACCAAACAACAACAAAAACCACTCTGAGAAAAATCAGTTGAAAACTTGTGACTGTGTCGATGGTACACGCCTGATCCGACCTCTTACTTGGGAAGTAGAAGTACAGTGACAAGAATGCCACCTAGAGACTTGAAGGAGATCCTGTCTCTCCAAAAAGACAACCAACCAACCAAAAACAAAACAAACAAACAAACAAACAAACAAACAAAAAACCCCAAGCACTTGATGTGGTGGTGATGGCTTGTGATAAACACACATGGGGGGGGGGGGGTTGAGGTCGATGCTGTGAGTTCAAGGCCAGCCTGGGCTAGCAGAACGCTGTCACAAGAAAACAAAACAAAGCCAAAAGAAAACAAAAAACAACCTTTAACCCCAGCACTCTGGAGGCAGAAGCAGGCAGATCTCTGTGAGTTAAAGGCCAGCCTGGTCTACCAAGTGAGTCCAGGATAGCCAGAGCTCCATCACACAAAGTAACCCTGTCTTGAAAAACCAACCAACCAACCAACCAACCAACAAAAAGTGTAGTGAAGTAAAATAAAACGACAAACTACCTTCTCAAAAGCGCCTAACTCAGAAAAAAATAAGCAAACTGGTTCATAACTCTATGGTTATGCTGTGCAATATTAACTGAAATGAGTGACTACACACGTGTAGCAATGGCCCATCTAAAATGTATTTCATCTGAAGTGAGATATGTGCTCTCTGTACCAAATAAAAGAATTGCATGCTAAGATATACCTTGAATCCACACCTTGGTTATATTGGTTAATGTTGTAATACCTTGTATGTTGCTTCTTTATTTTTTCTTTTTTATTTATTTTATTGAGACAGGGTTTCTCTGTGTAGCCTTGGCTGTCCTATACTTGCTTGCTCTGTAGACCAAGCTGGCCTCGAACTCATAATGATCTGCCTGCCTCTGCCTCCTGAGTACTGGGATTACAGGCGTGCACCACCATGTCTGGCATTTTAATTTTTAATAAAGGTGCTAAAAGATTTATAATTACATGTGTTACTCATGTATTTCTTCTCGACCAAAACAGTGTCTTCTTATTTTATAAACAGAAGCTTATGTGAGTCTATACCTAACTTCAGCTTCTCAACAACCCAAAGACAAGAAACAAGAATATGATTTGTGGCTCCATGTTAAATAGTAGGTCATATCCATTCATTTGTCAGTATAATCAAACGATAAATCTTTGTAACAAAATAAAATCTTAGCTCCTGACACAGAGGCTTCAGTGTTGAGATTTACCTGAAATGTTTTCAGTCCCACTTAAAGAATCACACACAATAAAAATGAGCAAATAAAGCTTTACTGGATGTGGTGACTCATAACTCTGAGGTTGAGACAGAAGGACTGACATAAACTTAGGGCCAGCCTGGGCTAGACTGAAACCTTATCTCTAAAACCAACAATGGGCATGGAAGGAAGATGGAGCAATGGGCAATGATTATTCTACGTATGGAGTAAATATAGTTTTATTGTATAGAGCATGGGTGGTGCTAAAATAAAATGCTTTATTTTATAGTTGATGGATGATACTAAAATGTTATTTAGCATAAAGATTAAGGCCTTTTCCAATGATACTATAATGTTACTTTAGCATAAAGTATTTTAAATAACGCTGTCAAGTAAAGATTAAATCACAATACACAATCCTAATAACTCATTTTCATGACACAGAAAACACATGGAAAGGAAAAAAGAGGTCATGTATGTTACAGAGGATAACCACTGGACACATAGAGCAATCTCTAAGTACCAAACAACAGAGCCAAATGCTTTATAAAGAAGTACATTTTATACTCTATTTCTACAATTTACAGTACATAATGGTGTAAGGCTATATAATGAGCTATGTACTCAGGTTTGATTACATATGCACTACACTTTAAAAAATGCTGCACAAGTACTATCAGACCCCAACAGAAGCAACAGCACAAAGAACCACAGGATCAAAACAACTGCCAGTCAACCATTCCTGTTCCTTAAGATAAAATCAAAATAACCGACATCATTATTGAAGAACCAAATATTCATCTTAAACATATTCCAAACTCTATCAAGGCTGAAATAAAGTAAAAGGGCATCTCTAGAGAACTCAGCTAAACAACTCTTAATGCACAACAAAAATGCAAAGAGATACATACAAGCAACTGGTGACATACAACAGGATACCTTTAAATGTTGAACTGGGATTTGACATACATTAAAAGACAAGCATAGTAGCACAAGCCTATAATCCCAACACTCTAGGAGGCAGAGGAAGGTTGATCTCTGTGACAGCCTGGTTTACAAAGTGAATCCAGGCCAGCCAGGGCTACACTGAGAAACCTTGTCTTGGAAAACAAAACAAGAAAGGATGGATGGACGGACAGAAGGAAATACATTGATGTTTGTTCTTGTAATTTGACAAATTTCTAACACAAAAACAGGGAAGTGATGACATAGAAAGTTTCTAGGTTTTACCAAGTATCCTTGAATATTTTATAAGATTTATTTTAATTATTATGTATATAGTACTCTGCCTACATGTACACCTGCATGCCAGAAAAGGATATTAGATCATATTATAGATAGTTGTGAGCTATCACGTGTGCTAGGAATTAAATTCAGGACCTCTGGAAGAGCAATCAGTGCTCTTAACCACTGAGCCATCTCTCTAGCTCCAGTCTCCTTGATCCTAAAACCTTACTGGAATAGAAAACTCCAATCAGACACAGAAAAGCAAAGAGCTAATCAATCCCCACCCTGCCCTCCGATGGAGGGCAAGACTGAGGTCTTTTCAAGCTGCTGAACCAGGCTAGAGGAAGAGGAAGCTACTCCAGTTGGCCCAGAATACACATCTGACTTCCTTCCTTTTTAGTTAGTTTCCAGGTTACAAGCTGAATAAACCAACAGAGTTGAGAATGTAAACAGCTGCTAAAAGGAAAGCAACACTGTCTGGCTTTCCAAAGAAAATCTGTCCTTTCCAAATAACGTAAGAAGGCTGCAAATGAAATTAAGGGTTAAATGGACATTTTACTTACATTTTAGCTTGGACTGTAAAAGTGAATTTTACACCTTTCTACATATGGAAGAATGAAATCCTGGTGATTTCGCCAACAGTAAAGACCATAAAATCCCCAAGAACAGAATACAAAAACTTCTGTCAGGTCCGATAATCAAGGGGAGGGTACTAAGGAATGAACTACTTCTGTGCTCAATGTCCTAGCAGTACAGACTTTTTAAGAAAGAATTAGCAGGAGGCAGAGGCAAGTGATCTCTGAGTTAAAGGCCAGCCTGGTCAACATAGAAAGTTCTAGGACAGCCAAGCTATGTAATGTGACTTTTTCTCAATAAATAAACAGATGAATAAATGAATGAATATTTTTAAAAAGGAAACACCAAAAAATGACATATTGTTAGAAAAAAATAGATAAACAATCACACCTAAATGAACCTCAACTAGATATGGCCTTATATGGCTAACTAGATTCTGACAAATATCTCAGTGTGGCATATATTTTTCTATATATCCACAAAAATATATAAGCACAATATTCCTGTATCATGATAAATACCCATGAGAATATTTCATTACTCAATATATACAGATCCTGCATAGACTGCAGAGCACAGCATTATGGTTTAGTTACACATGTATTTCTAAAGGCTACAGATTCATCAAATCACTTCCTCCCTCTAGCTGGGGAGTTAGCTTGGCTATTAAAAAGCACTTCCATACATAGTGAGTGAGTTCTAAGACAACCAGGGATGTACACAGACCTTCTCTCATATAAATAAAAGACTTCAAGGAAGAGATACAGCGTTCAGATTTCTATAACTCATGTAAAGGGCAGGTGACCATGGCAGTTCACAGTAATTCTAGCTCTGGTGTTGGAGATGGAGCTTCAGAACATAGTAGCAAGCTATGGGTTTGACTAACATCTTGATTTAAAAAAAAAAAAAAAAGGCAGAAAAACAATCAAGGAAGACTACCACCATCAGCCCTAGACCTCTACAAACAAATGAACACACACACACACACACACACACACACACACCCCTCACTCTTGCCAATAAGTAGTAGCACACTCAGTCAAGCAATCCATGCGGGGTCTTCTATGTGCTTGGTTCTGATGATAAAAAGAAAATTAGGGGGCTGGGAGAGATGGCTCAGTGGTTAAAAGCACTGGTTGTTCTTCCAGAGGTCCTCAGCTCAATTCCCACCAACCATTTGGTGGCTCAGAATCATCTATAATGGGATATGATGCCCTCTTCAGTCATATAGATTTATAGGAAGATGGTGTTCATTCTTACAAATACGTAAGTGATAGATAGATAGATAGATAGATAGATAGATAGATAGATAGATAGATAGACACAGACAGACCATAGATAGATGGATAGAAAGATAGATATAGATAGACACAGACAGACTATACACAGATAAATAAACTTTTTCCACAATAAGATAAAGAAAAGCTCTTTTCCTATTACAGTTTATGGTATTTTCAGAAGACACAGACATTAGTGATTAAAACAAAGGATTTTAACTGTTGGAAATTAACATGAAGAATTAGTATCTCTTCCCCCATTCTCACTATATCCTTGATAACAGCCAGAGTCTAGTATCAATGCTCATTTTGTAATTTTGTAGACATCCTGTTAAAGGTTTGCACTAATGATGTTTTGAAATTCTATGTTACAGCTGAATTTATAATTTTTAAAAATCCTTCAAGATGCTGGAAAATCAAACCTACTACCTCCTCATATACTAACTTTATCACAGAACTCTATCTCCAGCCCTTCCAGGCTTTCTGAACACTAGGAAGACACATACTGAAACTCTACAATTGTTTAGTTGTTTCTCACCTCAGACTTCTCTTTCAGAATTACCCTGGTAAGTCCTCCTGCCTCCTAATACTGAAGCATTACTTAATTTCCTTTTTCTACAATTTTAAAGGCTGTGGCAGTAAGAACGCCATTAACCCCAGAATTCTGAAGATGGAGTAATTTTTTACACTGTTACACAGTATGAAATAACTATATTGTTTTCATGATTGCTGGCATGGGATGTCAGAGAGCAAAGTATTCTGTCATATGCTCTATTAAACTTTAACCTCCGAGCTTTAAATAGAGGCCTATGAGACAAAGATACTAGAGGCCTGACTAACAAATTTGTTATCAACACATCCTGCAAAAGGCAAGTCAATGCACTGTGGGCTGGATGATAGTCTTCAGATACTGACTACCAGCAGTGTTAATCGGGGATGTGTTCCCTTCACTCATCTTATGACCATCTTCATGCTTACAAATGGTAAGAGCTGAGTATGGGAGCGGTTGCCTGTGAACACCCTGGTACCTGGGAGGCTGAGACAGGAGGGTATATGAACACTGAGTTCATACATACTGATTTCCAGGCCAGACTGGGTTACAGTGATAACCTGCATCAAAAAACTGAACCAGAATAAATGGAACAAGGACTAACCCCAAACTGAATAAAGAAAAGCTGGAAGACAAGATGGCATACACCTTTAACCCCAGCACATGGGCAGCGGAGGCAAGTGGATCTCTGAGAGTTAGATGCCAACACTCCTGTCTCAAAAAAGAAAGAAAGAAAGAAAGAAAGAAAGATTGTGTCTAGTATTTATATTTTATAAATCTAGCTACCTGAGTATAGTATAAGAGAATCAGATTTCCAGAAACTCATGTGGAAGAATTTTATAGGGTCTGAAAACAGGAAGATAATGCATGTACGTGAAGGAGACAGAAAGAAGCAAATAAAAATTTTAAATCATTAATAAGCATACAAAGGCAGAGTGCAGTGGCTCACACCTTTAATTCCAGTACTAGGAGGTAGAGGCAGATGTACCTTTTAAGTTTGAGGCCAGCCTAGTCTACATAAGTGAATTCTAAGCCAGCCAGGGCTATGCTAAAAAACCTCATCTCAATAGCCACAGAAAAAAAAGGGATCTAGATTTTAAAACTTATCAAAGTTATCATTGAATGAAAAATCCTACTTTTCTTGCATATGGGGGAGTCAGTTATAAATGTTTTTTAAAAAATTCATTTATAGCCAGGCAGTGGTGGTGCACACCTTTAATCCCAGCACTCTGGAGGCAGAGGCAGGTGGATCTCTGTGAGTTCGAGGCTAGCCTGGTCTACAAAGTTGAGTCCAGGACAGCCAAGACTACACAGAGAAACCCTGTCTTAAAAAAAAAAGACATGTATTTATTTGATACCTGGATGCCAGAAGAGAACACCAGATTTCATTATAGATGGTTGTGAGCCATCATATGGTTGCTATTTCATGGAATATATATGTATGTATATGTATGGGTGCACACACACATATATTTATATTTCATGGATTATAATAAAGACTTACTACTCTATAATCCTAATTTTCTTCAAAGTTTCAGATGGCCTATCAAAGACACTGGACAACATAACATCAGGGTTCCTGTGGATTAAGAGCACTTTATGGCTTTTTAACCATTTCCAAGTATTAATACTTGACTGCCCACTTTCTGAGATTTCCTATTTCAGAGAATCTCTATATTATCTTTTACTAGGTCAAAAGTCAGCTCTATACAGTAGTTTATTTTTGTTAAGGAAACGTGAACATTACTTTAAGCTTACAATTTCGAGTGTAGAAACCAAAAACATCATCTGAGTGTCCACTGAGCATTTTACACACACACACACACAGGGAGAGGGAGAGGGGAGAGAGGAGAGAGAGACGGAGAGAGGGTGGTAGGGAGGGAGAGGGGGGAGAGGGAAGGAGAGAGGGGGAGAGAGAGAGGGAGATAGGAAGGCAGGGAGGGAGGGAGGAAGGCAAAGAGGCAGGGAAGGAGGAAGGGAGGGAGGTGAGTGCGTGTGCATGCACAGGTTAAAGAGTTACTTGCTGGATTACTTACATTGATCTCAAAAGCATAAATGTTACTACCCTCTCGGTCTTTCGCTGAATGCTAAAGTTGGGGTTCAACTCATGGCCTCAAGCTTACAGGGCAAGAAATAAACACTTTTCTATAGTAAAGCAAACACTGCTTAGAGGCAATTCTTCGTGACACTTCCATATGTTAGTGAACTGTAAAAACTCCCTGTAGGCTTTTGCTCTGCTACTTTCTTTGCCAACACTGTTTTCTTTACCTTCTTGCAGTGACAATCAGACTGAGTTTGCTGTGTTTCATTCTATTTATCACTGTTAATAACTGATAAGAATTCTGAAAGATCTACTATGTTGTCAGAACTTGATCCTGAAAGTATACTGCTAGGCAAAGCCTAGAACAGCAGCAAGACACAGTGCTCTCGTCTAGTAGCAGCGACCACACCAAAGAACTATTTATAGTTAAGAAAAAAAAAAAAAAAAAAAAAAAAAGCAAACCCCTGGGCATGCAACAGACTTACAGACACAGCACCTGTGAGAGTGAGGCACGGACACCTATACTTTAACAAGTTCTAACATATTTGACAACTCCAATCCTTTGAGAAGTTGATAAACACTATGGCTTTCCCAGAAATATACAACAGTTAATATTTTGAGCCACCATTTTAGGCAGTTCCAGGATTATCTGGAGAACCTTCAAATAATGAGCATTTCTAAGCCTTTCCCCAACTTGTAGTGAGTATGTGGAGCCCAGAAATTCTTATCTTTAAGCAGTTGTGTCTGTGCCTTACCTGAGGCTGTTAGCTGTGGAAAGCACTATTTAGAAGCTTGACAGGATGTAAACTCTTTACTGCTGACAGTATGACCAACCCCACACCTCTTTAATAAACAGGGTATCAAGTCACTAATTAAAAAAACAACAAGCTAACTTTTGTAACTTTTACTAGTTAAGAACACTTGGCCCTTGTGCTCAGCAGTGGTGGTGCATGCTTTTGATCCCTGCACTCAGGAGGCAGAGGCAGGAGGATGGATCTCTGTGGATTTGAAGGCAGCCTGCTATACAGAGTGAGTTCTATCTAGAACAGCCAAGTATACACAAAGAAACCCTGTCTTGAAAAACAAAAGCAAACAAAACAACAACAACAACACTTGGCCCAGAGTGAGTACATCTCAGGCCAGACCAGCAGTACAGCCCAGGATTTAAGACATTCCCTTGGCAGATGTTACTTTATTTGCCTAATTACTTTAGTAGTAACCACAAAAAACTTTAAATACTTTACCAATAAGCATACATTGGAAAGTAAGCCACTGTTCAGGGTGGAGCTGTGGCTCATAAAGAGAAATCTTATGGCAAGAGGAGAAACTCTGTTATCAGGCAGAAAGATTCCCTCTCTGAGACGTCTCAAGAAGCAGAAAAGGTAGGCTGCAGGAAACGCAACCCTTCTTTCTGCAAATTTCATGGCAAGAGAAAACCTAAAGCCATCTAGTAAACACTATGAACACAAAGGTAGTTTCCTCTTGAAGCTTGAAAACAGCTTAATCATCACTGATCCCTATTCTCTTATGTATCTGAAGTGGAACAAAGAGGAAGTTCTTCAAGGAAACACTTGAAGAGCCAAACGTGTAGTTAATCATTTAAGAAATGACTTCAAGGTTGATTTAAACTGCCTGTGAAGCTAAAAAACAAACAAACAAACAAAAACAAAAACAAACAAAAAAACCCACCTCAGGTCACATGAACTGTGTACCCAGAACGAGCTGGCTCAAGACTGTGGCTAAAGGAGACGCAGCCCTAGAACTAAAATGCTAGCATTATCTTGTACTATCAACTGCAGCACATTTTATCTTTTCGTCTCTACTAAAATATAATTGATGATAACTTTACAAATTAAATGTATATAATATGTTGACTTTGCATACTGTACAGTGAGGGCCACAATCAGGTTGTTAACACATCTACCACCTTATCAAGTTACTTTTACATACGATGAGAAAAGTTCAGATCCACTTCTTTTAGCACATTTCAAATACACACGATAGATGATATTATCGTTAACTATGGTTATTGGGCTGTACACTAGATCCTCATAACTTACTCAAATTGACTGAAAGTATAAATCTTTTGACTAGGATTTGTCTACTTCCTTGGCAATCACCATTCTAAACTGTTTCTGTTGTTGAATTTCTGCATATGTGGGTTGAGGTGGGGTGAATGGCACATGTATGCAGGTGCACAGAGAGACCAGAAGAGGGCATCAGATCCCCTTGAGTTGGAATCATTCAGGGTTGTGAGGTACTCAAGGTGGGTGAGCGCTGATAATTAAACACAGGTCCTTTGCAAGGACAGGAAGAGTTAATAACTGGAGACCCATTATTCTAAGCCCTTATGCTTGCTTGTTTGCTTCCTTCCTTCCTTTCTTTTTCTTTCTTTTTTTAGGATTTATTTATTATGTATACAATGTTCTGCCTGCATGTGTGCCTGCTCACCAGAAGAGGGCATCTCATTATAGATGGTTATGAGACACCATGTGGTTGCTGGGAATTCAACTCAGGACCTCTGGCTAGATG
Organism: Acomys russatus; assembly: GCF_903995435.1. Lineage (NCBI taxonomy): Eukaryota > Metazoa > Chordata > Mammalia > Rodentia > Muridae > Acomys > Acomys russatus. The sequence goes on along the minus strand of NC_067147.1, from coordinate 44,405,149 downwards.
AGCAGCCAGTGCTCTTAACCTCTAAGCCATCTCTCTAGACCCCCTTATGCTCTGTTTCTATGAGTTCAACATTTTAAAATTCAACATAAGTGAAGTAATAAAGTATTTCTCTTTCTTGGTAAGATTTACTTCATTTCCCATATGGTATCAATACATTATTTTTTGCTGTGCTAAGGATCGAATGATGGCTTTCAGTCCACTAAGCACTCAACTCTAGCACTAAGCAAAATGTTTAGTCCTCTTTGCGGGGGATGGAGTGAGGGTGTGTGTGACAAATCCCTTTGCATACCAAGTTGTCCTCAGACTTGCTATGTACCCAAAAGGTCCGTTGCTATTGTTGTTTTCATTATTTAGGGAATACTTTATTAGATAAGACCTGACATATTTAATATAGCATACTACTACTGTATAAATTAAAGTTAATGTTTTTAGATCAATACCTGGTTTTTGCCCATTGCCAAGTAAACATGAAAACCTAAGATACATTTTTACGAAGGTGACAGCACAACAAGTTTCTGAAAATACATATACATCTTTTTGTCTCTGTGTGTATAAACAAAATAAAAAGGCAAACAATAGCAATGTATAATAAATCAAGAGTAGTATCAGTTTTCTAGATTCCTCAATCATCTCAACAAAATTTTAGACAGACATCACTTTAAGACTAAACTATCCTGATTTTGATGTATACAAAATAAATACATTTGACATTATAATTTGAGTTCAATTAAGTTAATTTTATATAATTTATATTTATATATTAATTTACTAATTTTCATAATTTTGATAATACTCTCAGCAGCAACAAAGCCATTTTCACCAATACTGCTCACTGTTGTTTGGTGTTATGTGCCTAAAAATGAAATTTATTGCTATTTTGTTTTGTATGGGATTTATCTAAATCACAACTTATGTGTGGTATTGAAGGTACACTCCAAAGCTACTTTTCATTCTCTTTTTGAGACAAGATCTCACAGTATAGCTCGGCTGCCCTGAGATCAGGCTGGTTTAAATTCAGACGGATCTGCCAGCCTTTAAAGCTGGGATTAAGGAATGAGCCACTATACTCAAAAGCTTGGTGTTTTATAAATGTATTAAAAAATATGTATATAGACTAAAGTTGGATAAAATTATCTCACACAAACTCTGTTTTAAACCTATAGTAATGTATGTCACCCACTGGATTCCTTGGCTGACACAGAACTACTATTTGTTTCTATTGCCTAGGATCCTAACAGTCCCCTTTAATATATATTCCTATCCTCTAAAAAAAGACAAAAACTCAAAATATTCAAAGTACATTTTTATAGAATTCATATTGCTTTCAATATACTGGTGAGTTGGCTCAGAGGTTATGAGGACCTGTCTGCTCTTCCAGAATTCCCAGCACCCAGATGGCAGCTCATCTCTGTCTACAAACCCAGTTCTGTGGGATCCAGTACCCTAATACAGACATAAATGCAAGGAAAACACAAATGCACATAAAATAAACGTTTTTTAAAAAGAAGAAAAAGCAGAACAACTCATCTGAAGCGGGGCGCTGTCTGAAACTGCTCTTGTATAATGAAGCCTAGCACGAGTGACCCTCAAATGTCCTGTTTAAGTCCAAGTATGGGGCAATACACACTCACACCCACCCCACAGGCTCACATTAGTACAAGAGGTGGTCAAACCAGTTAGGCAGCTTCATATGCAAAAAAAAAGAAAGAAAAAAGAAAAAGGATTAGGAAGTTTAATTCACACAACAAATATATATTAACTGAAACATCTATAGCTTGTCAAGCATTAGCAAAAAGATTAAAACCTGATGCAGCTAATAACCAGAAATTCTGTAAAAGGCATACACGTCCACCGATAACAGGCTTTGCTGATACTACAGAAGCATTTCATGTTACTGACAGCCCATGTTTTAAAGCTCTTGCTTTCAGCACTCTCAGTGCTCAGCTGTTGAAGCACAATGGCTGTAAACACTACCTGTATATTCAAGCCCCTTTCCCTTGCATCACTGAACCAACATGCCCCGCCCCCCTCTGGTTTTGTGAGACCAGGTTTCTCTATGTAGTCCTGGCACTCACTCTGTAAGACCAGGCTAGTGGCCTCAAACTCAGGCTGCCTCTGCCACCTGAGTGCTGGGATTAAAGGTGTTTGCCACCATGCCCAGCTCTATACTCTTTCATCTTTTTTTTTTTCTTTCTCTCTCTCTCTCTCTGTTTTTTTTTTTTTTTTTTGGCTGACCTTGAACTTCTTATCTTCCTGACACTGAGGCAGGTGTCATTATACACAGTTTTTGTAGTACTGGAGTTCAAATCCAGACTTCATAAACGGGTCCAAGCACTCTACCCATCCAGGTTCCTTTTTGTTTTTAATTTATCTCCTGGCATTTACTCCTACCCTTCCGATTGATACTAATATATAAATCTAAACCACTCCCTCCAGGGGTTACATATGGGTTACACATAGACCTCGAACATGTCCATCCAGCCCTCCATCCCGGTCTATTCCACATCATCATGCACATTAAATCATTAAGTAGTATCTATTCCTTCACAGTATATAAAGATGTTTCCCTACATCTATTAAGTTTCAATTAACTTTTTTTTTCAAGGCTTGTGACAAACAATCTTTTCTTTGGATTTTCAGATTACTACACGAAATTGTTTTCTGCTTCATGCAGCCATTGTAACTTTATAATTTTAATGCACCACAATAAAATAAATGTATTTATATATGTGCTTTGATAAAAATCTGGGCTGTAAGAAGACATGTTTCTCTTAATATTCATCTGTATATTTGTCATAATGTCTAAGAAATACTATCTTTAAATGTTTGTAAAATAGTCCTAAAGTTGAAGGTTCTCAATGGAAAATAGCCGCTATAAGCTCCTAGGAAAAAAATAACGTATTATTAAAACTTAGAATGAAAGGGCTAAATTAAACAACACCAGAACAACACACCAAATGACAGCCGGGCAACAGAAACTGAAGAGGCATTTCTTTAAGACAGAGAAATAATAATTACATGAAAAACATACTCTGCATTACTAATCTTCAGAGAAATACAGGACACTATAGTTGGGTATGGTGGCTTAGCCCTGTGATCGCAGCAGTGATAGGAAGACTAGACCTTCCCAGCCATGCTGGGCTATACAGATGAGTGTTGCTGTTTTGAAACAGGTCTCACTAGGTAACTATCGCTGTTTATGTAGACCAGACTGGGCTAGAACTCACCAACTCACCTTAGGCGCCAGGTCTGTCTGACTACATAAATTTTTGAGGCTGGCCTAGATTTCTTGCTACACTGTCTCAAAAAATAAGTGTGTTTAACATCACCAGCAGCACCACCACCACCACATGGGGTGGCTACACCTCTGTAATCCCAGCACTCAGGGAGACAAGAGGCAGAGGGAATCTGTGTGTTCCAGGCCAGCCTGGTCTACAAAGTGAGTCCAGAACAGCCAGGACTACACAGAGAAAACAAAATAAACAAACAAAACCACCAATAGCAAAGAAAGAATGCTAGGCTTATGGAACCACCTTTCTGTGTATCTGCTTACTTTCTCAAGGCTGGGTCTTTAACATAAGCACCTACATATAGCAGGCACGTACTCTCCCACTGAGCTACATCCTTCAGCTTCCTGAAGTCAACCTAAATTGTCAAGTCTGACAACATTAGGCGGCAGAGTTATTGTCGGTGTTGAATTTGAGACATAACAGAAGATCGACTGAGAGAGATCCATCTACAGAAACCCTTGAAAGGTAACAGAGCATCTGCGATAGCTACTAACACGTTTTACTCATATGCACAGGGAGCACAACTCAAAACTACGAAGAGAAATAAATACTAGTTACCTCAAAACTCTGGAAGATTCCCTAGGAGACAAGGGGAAAGTGTCTTTAAATTATAATGGCTTTACTTTTTCCCTAGAAAAAGTGCATACCAAACTGATGTATACTTATTAATCAATGTAGGTCTGGTATAACAGAAATGGTTAAAAAAAAATTCAGCCTTTATTTTTCATTTAACAAAACTGAGCCCTGACGCCATCCCTGTACAAAATTAAGACCCAGGCCTTTGTGAACACCAGGCTACAACCTTTAACACAAACCCATGTACCATGACAAATAATTCCATTCTCCAGCAGAGGCCACAGTGCCCCATCTCTGTAACTGCTGGCTGCACTGTTCCCACTGTACCTACATTATCTACTATTGGTGTTTCCACCCACAGCAACTCCATCTCTGTAACAGCTGGTGGCACCGTTCCCTTTATACCACACATTATAATATTATATTATTATTTCCAGTGCTTCTTATGTCAATTGCTCAAGATGTCACAGATGTCACCTCCAACAAACACATATACAGCACATAATAAATTTCAACAGAAAAATGCTTGAGTTAATGAGTAGCCACAATTAGAAAATTTTCCAAAAACTTCATTTTCAGCAGTGAACCAGACTGTTAGACTGGGCGCTTTCTTTTTTAATGTTCAAAACACAGTTTTCAATGTGTTTAAAAATTTGGACTTTTGATATGCAGTAACACACACCTTTAATCCCATGCTTTTAAAAAAAGGAAAAAAATAAAAAATAAAAGGACTTTATGTATCTGATATTTGAAAATAATAATCTATTATAGCTTACTTTCCATGAGTTATCCTGGAACTTGCCATGTAGACTAAAAACATTCTGAACTTGCACTCCTCCTGCTTCAGCATTCACAGTTCTAGAACTAAAGGCGAGCAAAACCCAAATAAATGCTTTCTTATGACACCAAAATGACTTCTCCAAAAAAAGATAACACAAATTTCCAGGGGTTCTTTTGCCCCCAGACAGGGTTTCTGTGTGTAGCCTTGGCTATCTTAGACTCACTTTGTAGACCAGGCTGGCCTTGAGCTCTCCCTGCCTGCCTCTGGCTCCAGAGTACTGGGATTAAAGGTGTGCACCAACATCTCAGCTCAAATTTCCAGTTTCTGAAAGCTAATTAAAATGTGAATTGTTAGCTACTGCCGTTGCCATTATCAAAAATTCAAACAAAATAATTCATACTGGCTATCAAAAGGCACTGGTAACAGAAGTTTGGGCATAAGGCTGTCTCTGATTTTCAGACAGACATTCTCAGACTGCTGGCTACATCTGAGAGAATGAGAATTTAGGATTCACAGCCAGTTTTTTTTTTTTTTTAAAGGAAAAGAAGAAAGAAACCAGATGCCTAACTTCAAAAGAGAAATGTTCTCAAGAAGAAATAAAAATAGCATGTTTTAACTAAATATTCATATTACTAAACCAATTTTTCTAGGTTATCAGGAATACTAAATATCAAGTTCTTTTGTCTAAGATGCAAACTCAATTTATTATTCGAATCATTTACTACAACAAGAATAGCAACTATATGTATGAGTCTACAGAGTAAGACTAGTGACCGCTTGGAATAAGTGGGGGGGGGGGGGGGACACAGACCATAGATAGCAACTCCATAGTCACTTTAATATGTCAAACAATAAAACCAAAACCCACCTGCATGATGAGAACATAGTTTACTGCCAAACTTTAAAATATATAAGTGTATTTCATTACCTACATATTAAAGGTGATTATCAAGATTTCTTTAAAGGGGTGGGGATTTAGCTCAGTAGTAGAGTGCTTGCCTAGCAAGCACAAGGCCCTGGAGTCAGTTCTCAGCTATGGGGGAGAAAAGATTCCTTTAAAAGATCTACCTAAAAGCAGTATTTCCAAGGAACAGCCCTGAAAAATCATGTTTATAACAATGTGGGAAAGTAAGCTCACACTGGCAATAATTAGGTACAAGTATAATTTAATAATTATTGTACATTTCAGGCACATATATTCATGCTGTATCCTTGAATTTTACTGTTGTGTGTGTTGATATGTACGTCACTGAACATGTATGCAGGTCAGAGGACAACTCTCACCCGACTGGTTTCTTTGAGATGGGACTTCTCTGTGCGGTTCCAGCCGTTCGCCAACACACTGTACCCAAGGCTGAGCTCACATTCAGAGGGCCTCCTGAGGCTGGCTCCTAAATGCTGAGATTAACAGTGTGTGCCCTCATGCCCACTCCTTCCATTTTACATGGGTGATGGGTTTAGACTCCAGGTTGTTAGGCTTGGGACGCAAGTCCATTTACCTGCTGAGCCACCTTCCTTATTTTCTCTCTCTCTCTCTCTCTCTCTCTCTCTCTCTCTCTCTCTCTCTCTCTCTCTCTCTCTCTCTCTCTCTCTCCCTCTCCCCCTCCCCCTGTGTAGGCCTTAGCTGTCCTAAAACCCAGAGATCCACCTACCTCTGCCTCCTGAGTGCTGGGATTAAAGGCATGGGGCCGCCTCAATCACCACCTGAACCTAGCCACAATTTCTTAAATAGTTGGTTATACCTCTATTATGGGGGAGGGGGTGTCACCTAACACTGCGAGTTCCTGAAAATTCTGGTATAAAAGGTTTATGTAACAAATGAAAATTACTAAAAATAAAAAATATAAAAGATCTGAGGTACTTCTGGCAGCATACACCCATGCTGCATTGTGCAATTCTTCCTCATTTTTATTCTAAACAAAGAACAAACTCACACACACTTCTGCACATCACACCCAGATATCACACAATACCAGAAGTTATCTGGAATGCCCCAGCTCAGATTTGACAGTAGTGTGTATTTTGGGCTGAAGTGTTTTTATTGAACAAAGGAAGTTTTATGATGTCACTTAAACTTAACAGTGATGGCAGAACTTTATTTTCCTACTATCCTTCAACATATATCGAATTAGAAAATCTTTGGATTGTGTTGTGCTATGATTGATTTTCAAAGCTGCTATTTGAGTTTCTGAATGGTGTTATGTAACAATTTGGGCTTGGGGTCCAACTTTATGGGAGCATTTTCTCAACTGTGGTTCTCTCTTCTTAGATACGGTGTTTTAATTTGGTGTGCTGTATGATTATTATATTGTCTGTGTGTGCTAAGCCACAAACAAGGTTAAGAAAGCATTCAGGGATAATGATTTGTTTTTAGTGCAGGATATTAAATATAGAACATAATGTGTGCTAACCACATGCCCTACCAAGTTAACACCCCCAGCCGCTGTATATATTTTAAATAATTTACTTATTTTAATTTTATATACATTGGTGTTGAGTGCATGTATGTCTGTGTGAGGGTGTCAGATCCCATGACACAGGAGTTACAGACAGTTGCAATCTGCCATGGAAGCGCTGGGATTGAATGTGGGTCCTCCAGGAGGGCATTCAATGCTTTTAACCTGCTGAGCCCTCTCTCCAGTCCCACCTGTGTACTTTTTAATTTAGAAAATTCCTTCAAAGAATCAATGACATGACTATCACTGTTGACACTATCACTGAATGACAATAACTGTACCCAACACTTATTTGTGTTTTACTCAATACTATGACCATTTCAAAAAATTTAAAAGATCATTAACAATAAAGTTCAGTGCACAAAAATTGTATTTCTGTGTTTGAAATGATTTAATAAGACTAAACTATAAGAGCAATAAATAAGCAATATCAATAAATTATAGATTAATAATCAAGATTTGCAAACTGCATGCAAGAAAAACTGAACCTTTATCTAAAGGTATAACAATAAGGACATAAATAAAGACAAATAATATTGTAATTGTGGTGGGATGGGTGGATTACAGTACAGTTAATAGGTGTTTTCTCCAAACGTGAACATCAGTACCATTCCAGAAACGATCCCATACCATTTATTTAATCTATAGATTAAGTAACAGCTGTGTACAATCTGTGGCCACAGTGGTATGCTGCCCAAAAAAGACAACACTAAATATAACCAAACATAAAACTGTAAATTTGATAAAAATGTAAGCTTTGTATGAGGGCTCATTTTGTCTGGTTTTGTTTTTTTTGTCATTAGACTACCCAGTGTCCTGGAGCGTGAGTGAGTGTGTAGAGGACAATGTCCTGTTGCAATGCCAAAAGACTTATGGGCATGTTTTACACTGGACACCCTGACAAAAAACAAACTTCTCGTTTCTTCTTCTATTTGCTTCTGGTCTCCAGGGCCTCTAGCACGAGAACCTGGTACTTGATCACTGAGCTATACCCGAGCCCTGAGGCTAATTTTAATGTCCTTTAAGTCTCATTGCATGTTTTAACATAGCTTAATTAAAATGCCTTTGATGGTGGATTTAAACTTTTAAAATTACATTTATTTACTACTAAGGAGGGAGAGAGAGAGAGAGAGAGAGAGAGAGAGAGAGAGAGAGAGAGAGAGAGAGAGAGAGAGAGAGAGAGAGAGAGAGAGAGGCACACCTGTGAACACTATCACTTACAAGGAAAATCAAGAGGGCAATTTGAAGACACCATTTCTCTCCTTTCACCATTTGATTATGATGACAGAATTCAAGTTACCAGGCTTGTTGGTCAATCCCTTAACCACTGAGCCCTCTGGCACAACTGTTCTCTGGTTTAAGGCAGGGTATCACACAGCCTGGCCTCAGACTTTCTACGCAACTAAGGACTACTCTGATTTCGCCCTGATCCTGTTGCTTCCACCTGCAGAGTGCTGAGAGCAGAGGCACATAACACATATAACTTAGAATGTCATCTTAAAAATTAATCTACAAGTCAAATGGTGCATTTTAAGACTTAAATATTCCACAATAGCTTTCCACTAATTGTCCCCACAGGTAACATGATAAATAAACTTCCATTAGAATTTTGTGTACAACAAAAGAAATGAAAATAATTTATACAGAGAACTATGCAATCTCATGAGCTTTCCCCCTTTTGTAGTGGAGTTTTGGTTTCTTTTAAAATTCAGTTATATCTGACATGAACTCTGGTACCCCATATCTGACCACCTCCCCTTGGTGAGGAGGATTGGTAGCACTCAAAGAAAGAATAAGCAAGCTACCAAGATGAGGCTTGATAGTCTGTGACCATATAGTGGGGGAGGAGGTCCCCCTCAGTCATAGACCTAGGGGAGGGGAATAGGGTGAAAGCGGGAGGGAGGGAGGAACGGGAGGATACAAGTGATGGGATAACAATTGCGTTGTAATCTGAATAAATTAATTAAAAATCAGTTATATAATATAAACTTTTTTTGTTGTGTTTTAATCATGTGGGTTATGAGGCTGCTTCAGACTGTCCACAGCAGCAGACTGTTTGCCTTGTGCAGGCTCTGAGAGGGGCATGACCTCTGCTAGCAGCACATAGTTTAGTTCTGAGGACTTTAGAGAGGATACCTATCAGAGCCAGAGAGGAACCCGCGGTGCCCTCAGGAAGGTGGCTGCTGCCCCTGATTGTTTCAGTTTGATGAGAAGAAAAAGCTGGAGCTATCTTGACTAGAAAGACTGGACTCATCAAGGAACATGATGAGCCTTAGCCAACAGGAAGCAGCCTGAGAACAGCATTCCCTTGCCACACTAAACATTTGTCTCTCCTCTGGTGTTGAGTGTTGGAAGGGATTGTGGTAGAGGGAGGTAGAGGCATAAGGAGCCGAAATAATGTACACCTACATCCTTTGATTTTTTGAGAGAGATGGTCTATCCTGGAACTCAGAGATATGCCCCTGCCTCTGCTGGGATTAAAGGCGTGCACCACTGCTGCCCATTTCTCCAAAGGTGCATAAACATGGCCAATGACATAAAAAGATACTCAATATCATTCATACTCATTAGATGAAATAAAAACAACATACCATTTCACAGCTATCAAGAGTACTAATGAAACACAAACGCACACAAATGAGAAGAGTAAGAGGAGGGAGAACACTGTTGAGAACCTAAGCAAAGTGGGAGCCCTTGTAAACTGCAGGGGGAAAAATGGGAATTGGTATAGCCGTGACAGAACACAGTATGTCATAAAAAACAGAATCCAGCCTGGTAGTGGTGGTGCACGCCTTTGAGCCCAGAATTTGGGAGGCAGAGGCAGGCAGATCTCTGTGAGTTCTAGGCCAGCCTGGTCTACAGACTAGGACAGCCAGGACTACGCCTGTCTCAAAACACAAAATAAAACACACACACACATACACACACACACACACACACACACACACACACACACACACAGAAAAGAAAAACCGAAGGAGATTTATTATGTACTCATGTTCACTGCAAGAAGAAAAGGCTGGTGGACCTTTAAAATGTTACCCAAAGTAAAATGACCCACTTATAAAAGAAACCTACCACACACTTGTATTTATAGCAGGTATCTGGAATAAATCCATAGGAACACAGAACATAATGGCCAATGCCAAGAAAAGGAGGTTCAAGAATTACAACATAGTAATGAGATTTGAGTTTTGTATAACAAAAAGATATTCAGTAGATAATGGGTGCACTGTGTTAACGAAATTACTGTAATGGAACTATACAATTAAAAATGGTTCATGTCAAATGTTAATTATGTTTTACCATCCTTTTTATTTAACTCCACAGCAGAAAAAGCAATGAGGGAAACCATACTGTGTTGAAGAGTTAACCTAGTTATCTATTTATTAAGACCATAACTAAGACTTCTTACTCGACATGAACGTGCTATATTTTTTATTATATGCATATTTTTGCAGAGAAAGTAAGGTGGATTAGAAGTTTTACTGGAGCTGGGTGTGGTGGCGCATGCCTTTAATGCAAGCATTCAGGTGGCAGAGGCAGGTGGATCGCTGTGAGTTCGGGGCCAGTCTGGTCTACAAAGCAAGTCCAGGACAGCCAAGGCTACACAGAGAAACTTGGAAAAAAAATTGTTTTGCTGGTAATTTTGTAAGCGGCATTAATTTTGAGGTTAATTTATCTTTTTTTTAATTTTAAAGGTGGAGAGATGGCTCAGTAGATAAGAGCACTGTCTGTTCTTCCAGAGGTCCTGAGTTCAATTCCCAGAAACCACACGCTGGCTCACAACCATCTACACTGGGATCTTATGCTCTCTTCTGCCATGCAGGTGTACATGCAGTAGAGCATGCATGCATGCATACATACATACATAAAACAAATAAAATTTTTTTAAAATAATAAATTTTTTTTAATTTTAAGGCCTTTATTTTATATGTATGAGTACTTTGCATGTATTTGTGTAGTAAATGCATGTATACACACTACATGTATGCCTTGTGCCCAGTGAGGTTTGAAGGCGTCAGGTGCCAGGGACCTGGAGGTTCTCTGGAACTGTGGAGGTCCAAATGAATATAGGAAACTGAACCTCTAGGTCTTTTGGTAGAACAGCACAGGCTCTTAATCAATGTGCCAGCTCTCCTGCCTTAATGTTAAAAGATTTTCAACAGAAATGTCATTTTAAACTAATGACAAAAACAGTGTTAAGTAGTTCCTTAGAAATTTTTAACAAGTTGGAAATGTATTACCAGAATTTCAACTTCAGTTAGTTCATTCTAAAAGAGAGTAAGTATTTGCCTTAAGTTTTTTACTTTTCAACTATGATATCTGGATAATACAGTTTTGTTATTTATGATATTATTTCTTCCTACTTTTGAAACTTTTTATACAAAAATACAACTATATTCATAGGTTTTAACTGACTTTCAAGTTAAGGTATAGAAACTCAAGAATCATGTTTGTAGTAGCTTAGTTTTTTGTTGCTGTTGCTAAACATGATATATGTATGCTTCATTTAACTTGGAATATGAGATTTAGTTTGTTTATTGAGTCAGTGTCTTACTATGAAGCCCTGGCTGGCAAGAAACTCACTATATAGACCAGGCCGGCCTGAAACTCACTGAGCTTCACACATTGGTATGAAAGGCATGCCAACACACACACCCTTTTCTTTCTTTCTTTCTTTCTTTCTATCTATCTATCTATCTATCTATCTAATACTAGGAGCTGGAACATATTCATTTAATAAACTTGTTTAAGCCTATAGATGAAATGAGTATCTTTGTTTCTTGAAAAAAGTTTTAATCAAAACTGTAGCTCATGGAAATCATTTTCCATGTTTAATCTTCTTTTGAAATGCTATTAATTCAGTTTAGCTCATTCCCTCCTTTGTCTTATCTTGTCCCATTTATTTATCTATTCATATTGAATCCAGGAACATGTGACTGTTTCAAAAGTACTCTACTACTGAGTTATATCCCTAAGCCTCTATTTTTAAGATCATGTATGTATTCAAACTGCTTAAAAGGAGTGATCAAAATAGACAAAGTAAATAAGTACATTTCTATTTTACATTTAGAGAAGAATTATGGAGTTAGCTAGCAAAAATAAAAAATAACAAAAATAAAAACAATATATGTAAGCAAATTACACTTTAAAAATTTGCAAAGCAGGAGACAGGCTAACTAGTGTGCCTATGACACAGGTTTTGGTCCCAATATTAGGAATTGGGGGTTGAAGAGTATGTAACCTGGCTTATTCATCAGTTATATTAAACACCTGAAATACTGTTTAAAATCCTTTTTTTTAAAAATGTGTATTTGTATGCTTCTAGGAGTGCATGCCACGTGTATGCAGATATCCACAGAGGTCAGAGGAGATCTTTGAATCTCCTGAAGCTGGAGCTACAGGCAGTTGTTGAGCTGCTCAAAAGGTCAAAAGGGGTCTTGAGAAACAAATAGAGGTCCTCTAGAAGAGAGGTTCTTACCCACTGAGCTATCTTTGCAACTCTAATAATTTTTAAAGGGTTTCTACCATATTAATATGAGATTAATTTAAAGGAATCACTGCTTACTTATTATTTGCTAAGCATTTTGCTAGAAAGTAGTAACAGTTGTTAAATGTGGTTATTTTCCTAATAAAATCTTCTTTTTCTTAGAGAAAAGATGTCAGGCTAGCCTAGAACTCTCTAGGTAGATGACGCTGATCTTGAACTCCTGATCCAATCCACCTGCTGTAGCCTCTGAAATCGCTGATATTACATGCACATAAACCATGGCCAGCCTGCTGAACAGAACTTAGTGACTGTGTTTAGTTAGAATGTTTCTTTTATAAAACTCTTCAAACTAATGAGAATTTTATTAAAATATTTTCTGAAACCGTTTCTTGATATAAACTGATCTGAGCACCACGTGATCCTGTCTGACCTCCAGTGAGGTCTGACTAACAATACAAGAACAAACACGCTGCTGAATGCTTCGGAAACTCAAGCGCCTCTCCGTCACTTAAAAATGTCAGTCAGCATAACCATTCCACACTATACATAAAACATATCAATGACTATTTCTTGACTAGTCTATAGCCAAATTCAAATTTTCACCTACATGGGTTGAGCAAACTATTATGAACTAAATATTCTGAAAAATATTAATCAGGCCAATACACACAACTCCTAAGTACAACAATGCTTTGGAACTTCTGCTAGATCACAATTTTTCAAAAACATTAAACTGTAATTGGCCAGACACTTGCTCAACTTATGTTCAATGCTTACTCATTTAAATAACTGACAGTCTTAACAAGACATCAACAGATCTTACCAGTGCAGGCCACTGAATCTGTCTGCTCTTTGATCCCTGAGTCTGGCTAGGGTCTTTCCTTTCGGCCCAGATTAAGTGGTATTCCACCAAGAAAGTTGAAAAATCTTCATAAACTTTAACCCACTCCCGTTTATCCCACTCAAGGTCATCAAATTCCACGTAGACCTATAAAAAAAAAAAAAAAGGAAAACACACTATTTTACAAGTGATATATAACAATGATATTAACCCAAGAAATAAAAATAGAAAATACATGTTAAGTATTATTTTTCAGTTTTTGGCATGAAGTCTTGGTATAATTAAAATGTAGCCCAGAATGATATCAAATTTGTGATCGTCCTGTTTTTCCCTCCCAAGTCCTAGAGCTTAGAACAAGACACCTGATTGTTATTTCTTTAACAAGAAATGAATATAAATGAATATATGGTAAGAAAAGTAATTGTTGACCAGCACATACTACTCAGCATATCTGAAATACAAACTAAAAATATTGGGAAATATTTTCCAAAGTAAACAGGCAGCTACAGAAGTATAGAGTATATGCTTAAATCCAAAAGGCCCTGAATATACATCATTAAAAATAAAAAGGTAAATAGAAAATATATTAAGCTTTACAAGTTACTCATTCTTATTTTATCTATGAAGTACGAACACAAGCACCAAGAACATATAAGCTGAATCTGGCATAAAACATTAGTCACAGAAAGTAGCAGAAAAAGGTTCACAATGTACTAGTCAATAAACATAACAAACCACATTAATAGAGTACAAAATTATTTTTAATGATACAGAAAATATATCTGGTAAAATTTATTAGTCTTTCATGGGAAAGCAACAGCAGCAGCCCTCCACAGAGCCAGCCATTGTGGCAGACACCTATGACCTCTGCATTCTGTAGTCTGAGGCAGGGCAGTTGCAAACTGGAGATCTACTGGGCCGCTCTGTTTACTTGGTGGATTTCATTTGTTTGTTTGCTGCTATTGCTGGTTTTGTTTGTTTGACTTTGTAAGGGCTAGATTACTATGGCTGCAAACTAAAGCAGCTACTAAACTTTCTGCGTAAATATATCACAAAGGCACAAATGACTAATTTTGAAGGAAAGATAAGTATGTCTGCTTGCATATAGCTGCTCTGTTTGCTGATTAATCAGTGTTTGTAATTATCTAAGAAAGGAAAAAGACGACTCCATTCTACACAAACATTTGCATCTGCATATAAGAACTAGTCATTATGATGCTAAGAATTCAGAAAAATTGGGTTTACATCCTAACTGAGATATGACAACAATACATTCTGAGAACTGGTCCCCTGGTAAATAAGATGAGTATATAGCTCTTTCTTTAATAATTTTGTTGTTGTTTTTGGAGACAAGGTCCATAATTTAATCCACACTGGCCTTGTAATTCATGGCAATCTCCCTCCTTGGCCTCCCAGATTCTGGAATTACAGGCATAAGCTACTACATTCTGCTAAATTTAGTGATTCTAACTTATTTTAAGTAGCTGCAAGTTGATCATAGTACCTACTTAGTATAATACAGGTCTAATTTTGTTGTATTTACATTAAAATGAAAATGAACTGCATGACTTTAAGAAATTTACATTTCCTTTTTTTTTAATATTTATTTATTATTATGTATACAGTGCTCTGCCTGCATGTACTCTTGCAAGTCAGAAGAGGGTGCCATAGCACATTACAGATGGTTGTGAGCCACCATGTGGTTGCTGGGAATTGAACTCAGGACCTTTGGAAGAGCAGGCAGTGCTCTTAACCACTGAGCCATCTCTCCAGCCAACTTTAAGAAATTTATCTTGTGGTTTATTCAAAACTAAACAGCAACCTCAACCTAATGCTGCTTAACCACAAAGAATATTTCACATTAAAAATTAAGGTGGTTGTTGTCTTGGAGTATGCCTTAAACCTTCGCACTGGGAGGCAAAAGCAGGCAGATCTTTGTGAGTTAAGGGTTAGCTTGGTCTACATAGTTCCAGCCCAGCCAGGGCTACTTAGTGAGACTCTCAATACATAATAAATAGACAGTGATAAATAAATGTTAGACTACATTAGTTAACATTCCTCTATGAAATCTGTAGCATATACGTATCATATTCATGTTTTTATTTATAAAATAGGTATGGGGTGGGGCAGCGTGCAAGTCAGTCACGCAATGTTCAGTAACAAGCATCCCACTTTGAGTCATTGGGCTACATCTCCACCACCATCGTGTCTATCCATGAAGCTTTTCCTGACTTGCTACTGGACTATCTAGAAAATACTCTACAAAGAAATAATATAGGGAACAATACTGTTACTACAAGATTCATCTATGCATTGATCTGTATGAGTAATTTAACCAAAAAATCAGTATCAAAATCTGCTATGATTGGGCCCTTGTACTGCCTGGTTTTGTGTAGCACAAATTAAGAGTCATCAGAGAGGAAGAAGCCTCAGTTGAGAAAATGCCTCTATAAGACCCATCTGTAAAGCATTTTCTCAATTAGTGATCAATGGAGAAGAGCCCAGCCTATTGTGGGTGGAGCCATGCCTGGGCTGGTGGCCCTGAGTTAAGAAGGCAGGCTGAGCAAGCCATGGGACGCCAGCCAGTAAGCAGCACCCCTCCCTGGCCCCGACATCAGGCCCTTCCTCCAAGGTCTAGTCCTGCTTGCCAGTTCCTGTCTTGTTTCTTCCTCCAAGGATGGACTATGATCTGAAGCCTCAAGTTGGAATAGCATACTTAACTAGGTGTATTCCATGCCCTGTTTCAAATACTAAGCTGTCTTGTGATGACTAATAATACTTACTGCCAACTTGACAGGCTAGGAGGCAACTGTCCTGACTACAGACTTGAGTTAACTGAGGTAGGAAGACCAACACTAAATGTAGAAATCACCATTCCTGTCTCTGCTTCCTGACTGAAGATACAATGTGACATCCCCCCTCACTAAGATTAAAGCCTAAAACAAAACTGTCATAGCCAAGAGATAGAAGACCCCCCCAAAAAAATCAATAAAAGAATGCCACAAAATAAAACCATAAGAAATAAAAATTGGGGTCTTTGAGAAATGTGAAATGTCATTTCAAAGGAGAATGCATTGGTCCTCAACAAATAGTAAAGATAATTGGACACCCATATAAAAAATTCAACAATGCAAAAATATCTAATTTTAGTCCATACTTCACATTCTATACAAAATGTAGACTCAAATTGGTTCAGACTTAAGGATATTAAGTAAAACATTTTTCTAAAGGCAAAATTTTATGACCTCTGGGTAGCAATATGATTCATAGAAATAATATTAAGGTCATAATCTATTTTAAAAAACGAAATGAGGGAGCTGGAGAGATGGTCCAATGGTTAGAGCACTAGCAGCTCTTCCACGGGACCTGGATTCAATTTCCAGCACCCACATGGCAGCTCACAACTATCTGTAACTCCAAATCTGACACTCTCACATAGACATACATGCAGGCAGAACACCAATGCACATAAAATAGAAATAAATTAAATGAAATATCAAAATTTAAATTTTGCTGTGACAAATCAGTGCTAACAAAATGAAAAAACAAGCTACAAATTAGAGAAACATTTACAAGTAATGTCTTTGACAAAATACTTGTTATCTTGAAACAGAAAAACTTACAAATCTTTCAAAAGAAAAGGAAGCACAAAAATACAGGTGAAAATTTTTGAACAGCTGCTTTTAATGAGGAAGAACCACAGTCCTCAAGCCTGTAGAACCTCAGACACTGACATGAAACATGTACCACCTACACAAGCATGCATGGATGCACAGTGAGAAATGAAATATAACTTGGAATACTGTAAAGTATGTGAAAAGAAAATTAACAGGAGTCAGTGAGTCTAAATTAAATGACAATAAATCTTGTGTTCCGGGACTTTCAGATATAGAACCTACTTTTTTCAAGTTCAAAGTTGTTCTGTTTATATGAAATCCTAGACAACAGGCCAGTTCCTTAGAGAAAAGAATAACACTTGCCCCGACCAACCCACCACGGCACCCTCGGCCCCCGAGGTAAAAATCTTGCTATTTATCCACGACTGGCTTGTATGTGCCTAGAATGTGTCTCAGTCAGGACACACAAATTTCCCAAAAAGGCTCCTGACTCAGGTGACACAGTACTAGGCTTACAGACACTTCCACAAAAGAAACAGGGGGCATTGGCACACGGTTTTATCTTTCTTGCACTATACTTAAGGTAAGGGTAGGAAGGGACAGTAACAGGTGTATATACTATTGTTAACATTCATAGATATGTATATGTCCAGTTTCTGAAGAATTTTACAGGAAAATAGAATTCAGGGACACTTTTTTATCCTAATGAAAATAAGCCCTGTGAACAGGAATATTGATCTTTCATTCTTACTTAGCCAATTGTAATGTTTCAATTAAAAAAAAAAAAAAACCACAAAATTTGCAAACAAGGATCATTATTCTTTATTAACCATCGTTTAATCTATGGTTTTTCACTAGGAGAAAATTATAAATTTGTCCTTCACTTAAAAAACAAAAACCAGCTCTCTCTCTCTTCCCTCCTGTGTCTGCAGACTGTCTCTATAACCTGACGACGACGACACCACCACCACCACCACCAAAACCTTTCACGTGGATCTGCTGGGTGGCATGATTTCTATTTTGCAATGCAGCTCCACCGCTTACATGCCAGAAAGAGGCACCAGATCTCACTATAGATGGTTGTGAGCCGCCATATGGTTGCTGGGACCTTTGGAAGAACCTCTGAGCCACCTCTCCAGCCCATATTTCAAGTTCTTAAAGACTATTACAGCCTCCTGAAAGACCTGTCAGAGATGAAACCCCAGCTCCAGGACCCCTGCTCCCTTAAGTTCCAGAGGACTTTGAGACCAAGCGCCCCGGTTCCTACTCCAGAAGAATGAGCCTTCACTCCAGCAGCCATGTTCGTGTTCGTGTTCGACTGACTCCACTGGACTGGATACGTATTTTCCCTCCTCCCCTTCTTGTCTGTTCCTGGGCAACCCTTATATTTGGAGATTCGAGGTTCAAGAAACCTTTGTTCATAATAAACAAGTTTCTCCAAATAGGGTGTCAGAAGCCAATTGAAATCGTCACCACACCCACATCCATGCCTCCTCTTATTTGACAGAATTTTTGTTTGCTTCCTCTTTGACCAAAGAGAAAATCACTGCAGGGAAGGACCAGACACTTATGGGGGCTGCCCCTATTGGTCATGCCACATTCACATGCCAACACAGAAGAAGCTCTTTCACCCTTACAGAAAGACCCTCTGATCTTCTACATCCAGGACCCGGGGGATCCCAGATGGGACACTGGCGTCACTAGTAAACTCTACTGCTGCTCCATACCTGGACTCCTGATAAGTATAATTTATATCTGTAGAAAATATGTCCCAATCACCCAATCTTATGACATGGAAAAGGAGGAGAAAGGCCATTGCTTCTCTGACAGCACCCCTCCTGAACAATACAACCCTGTCATTTTGTCTCTAACTTTGGACTCTGAAGGAGCCTACAAGCTCCTGAATGTCACCCAGCCTGGCCACTTTGCAGATTGCTGGCTGTGTGTCCCTCCTAGGACCAGCTCAGAACAGCCACTGATGCGTCCCCAGCTATCTTGTCAGATAGCTTCACCTCGCCATTCATCAAGTGCCCTAACTCCAGCATGGCCACAACCCACACCTCTTTAGTATCGCCCGCCCTCTTTGGACTGGCAAGCTGTTTCAAGGCATCTGGGGGGACATGTTCCGTAGGGATGTTAAGTTCCTTAGACTGCAATGAAACTATAATCCTCAATACCTCATCTCAGCCCCAATGCCCTGCAGCTCAGGACACCTCGATTCTTTGTGGTACTCAGGTCTATCATCATCTACCCACTGGCTTGTCAGGGACTTGCACACTGGTGCTTCTCTTTCCCGGGGTGGGAGTAATTCATGGAGAAGAACCTTTCCAGTCCCACTTGTGGGCTGGACAGTACCCATCATGATAAGCGGGCAGTTCAAATTTTGCCCCTCCTGGCTGTTGCAGGAATTACTGCCCATACAGAAAATGGTAGCCTATATTCTCAGCTTTCTTCTCAATTTATCCAGGACCTCCAGCAAGTGGCTCAGACAATATTAACTCTTCAGGGACAAATCGACTCTTTGGCAGCACTGGTACTCCAGATTCAACAAGGACTAGACCTTCTTATGGCTTCAGAGGGTGGACTTTGTCTCTTTCTCCAAGAGGAATGCTGCTTTTTTGACAACCCGTCAGGTATAGTACAAGGTAAGACTCAACAACTTCAATCAGAGCTCCAAATGCGAAGGGAACAGCTTGAGGCTTCTAACTCGACCTTTGAGAATTCCATATGAATATGGATTTTACCTTTCTTGACCCCTCTTCTGCTCATTTTTCTGATCTTGCTCTTCACACCCTGATTTATTAACTTCTTCTCTACATTCCTCCCGCATCAAATGCAAAAGATCTCTAATTCAAACCTTTAATCAGTTGCTTTTACAGGGTTATCAACTCCTGGCCACAGAACCAAATGCTAAGTACAATCAAATATTCACTGATGGTGAGGCCATATCCTGAGAGAGACTATGTCCCTGATCAGCAGGAAGTAGCCTAATGAACAAATTTCAGCCATATTTCTTCTCCTCACCATCACCCCCTTTCTGGTTCCTTATTTATTTATTTATTTAGTAATAGCCAAAAGTGATAATGTTAGTAATCAGGCAGCAATGCAGCTACCCCAAAGGCCCTGGGACCATGGGAAAGCAGACAACTTCAAAGCCAACCCGGAAATATGTCATCACCAGCCAGCAGGATTTAAGTCCCCTAAGCAACATGTGCACTTTCTGTGCCTGTGTTGGGTCATCTTATTAAAGGGAATTCCTCCCATCCCCATCTCCAACCCTGCCCCAGTATAAATCCTCTCACGTGGAAAAAAATAACAAAACCCAAAACCATTAAAAAAAAAAAAAGGGGGGGGGGGAGAAGAAAAAGACCAAAAACAAAATAACCTAACAACAACCTTGTCCTTGTCTGGTATACTAAAGAATGTACAAAATACTTTTTCAAAATTTGAATCTTTTAATACAGAAACAGTAACATAATGTTCTCATCAGCTCTAACAATTTCATTTACTTATTTGTTCATTCATTCATTCATTTTCATTCATTCATTCATTCATTCAGTTTTCAGGGTTTATCTGTGTAGCCCTGGCTGTCCTAGAAATCACTATAGACCAGGCTTGACTTTGAATTCAGATATCTGCCTGCTTCTGCTTCTGCCTCCCAGTCCTGGGATTAAAGGTGTGGGCCACCATGCCCTGCTGTTTCAACAATTTCAAATTCACGACCAGGTAATTCTCTAAAATCTATCTACAATGAGTCAGCATTTACTTTTCCCAGGATAGACATTGTATGTGCTTTCTTTATAATTCTCTGAAGACCCACACATTCTGACTACTTGACATGCCTCTCAAAACCACCTCTGTTGAAAGGTTCCCACCTAATGTTTTCATGCTGTGGTTATATTATTAAAGAAATCACGTCTCTGGGCACCTGTAATCCTAGCACTCAAGGAGACAGAGGCATGTGGATTCTCTGTGAGTTCAAGGGCAGCCTGGTCTACAAAGTACATTCAGGGCTACAAAGAGAAACCCTGTGCCAGAAAGGAAAGAAGGGAGAGAGGGAAATCAAGTCCTTAGTTTCATATAGTCTTCACTTACTTGTATTTTGCTGACTATTCAATGTGCTTTGTTTAGTCATATGCCTCTGTCGTTCCTGTACTTCCTGTACTTCCTGTAATTGTTGAATGTAGTCTTACCCAAATCCAGGATTAACAAAGAAAACTACCAAATAAGTAGCATGGTAACTTTGTCAATACACATACATATGTGAGTTTGTCACAGTGGCACACACTTGTAGTTCCATCAGCAATAGCACATGGGAGGCTGAGGCAGGTGGATGACAAATTCCTATACAGCAAGCTTTTCTATTAACACACATCTCAACAAAAGACATGAATTATCTGAATACATATGATGTATTGAACCAATGAAAATTACTATCTAAGCTCAACACCTCCCTCAATCTACAAAATGGAAGCATTCTAAAGGAATCACTCCCCCATCACCTACTATTTGGAAAATGTCTACTAAGTGAAAATCCTCCTTATCAAATGCTTGGTTTCTATACGGCTGTAAAAGAAAAATAATCCTTGATTTACATGAGTTTCTGAAATAGACTTAATATGCCAATTTCCTAGAAGACAGAATAAATAAGAAGTGAGTTTCTGTTTGTTTGTTGAGACAATTTCTCAAGTGTGTATCCCTGAATGACCTAGAACTTTTATGAATACCACTAGCTGCTCTGGAATTCAGAGCTTTGCCTGCCTCTTCCCTAAACACTGAGATTTAAAGGCATGCTTCCACTCCATATTTTGTCCTTAGGGGAAGGATAACTATGAACTTCAGGTACGTTAGTAAATCACAAATCCTCTTAAATATCAAAGTCTACAACACAAGCACACACTCAGATCTATTTACACTAACAGAGTGTGCCTTACCAATTTTTAACTGAACAATGTATTAACTATCGTAGCATAAGAAGTATTCTTTATTTACATTTATACCTTTGTAATATACCATTTGGTACATATGCCACATTAATAATTTTTTTAAAGAGAGAAAGAGGTAAGATAAGGTCTTGTTCTGTGGCAGTGGCTGTTGACAGGCTGGCCTCAGTCTCACAGGGTCTGTCTGCCTCTGTCTGAGAGCTAGGACTAAAGGCTAAGGTCCAGAAAGATGATTCAATGTGACCAGTAATACTACACTGTTAATATATGGCAGAGCCAGAACTCAAGCTGGATTCAACTTTTACAATTCTGTATATTAAAGTTCAAAAGGAAACACCAGTCATTAGTATGTTCAAGAAACCACAATGCAAAAAAAAAAAAAAAGTATAGTGTTTTTTTAGTGTCAGACTTTAAAAGTACATATACTAAACAGACCCATTTACTGAATAAAAGAGGATGAATTAAGGAGAACCTATTGCCATGAAGGAAGATGATTGTAGAACTAACAGATGCAGAGAGAATAAATAACTACTCATAAGGTAGAAGAAACATAGTTAAAAAGTAAATGAATTCAAAATGAGAAAAGACGGTAAGAGAATACCTAGCCACTTTTTAAGTCAGTGTTTATCTACAGAGCCAAAGTAATCATAGCCTGAATTAGGCACATGCTTCTAATTATGTTTCAAATGAAAGGAAGTGAATTCTAATATGATGTGGTCTTAAAAAACAAAGAAAAATGTGTTCTAGAAAATGTGGTTGGGGAGGTTGGTGGTGGAAGGAGAGGTTAAGAGGTTAAAAGTGGGGCTAGAGAGATGACTCAGTGGTTAAGAGCAATGTCTGCTCTTCCAGAAGTCCTGAGTTCAATTCTACATGATGGCTCACAACCATCTACTGGGATTTGATGCCTGAAGGGGAGATAAACTTGTTTCTGTTTTGATCCCAAGAGTGAGATGGAGAAGAGGACAGGAGGTTTACCACTTAGATGTGAGAAAGCAGGCTGTTTTTCCACTTAGCAGTCCAACTACTTCATGGGGGAGCTTGGTGAAAAATATCCTTGAGCAGACTGAGAGTATATATATATATATGAGCCCAAACCCAAAACAGGAGACGAGGCTCTTTGCTGGGACTTGGTTTTTGGCTGTTCATCCTTGCACTTCAAGAGGCTCCTACAGAGAACTGCTCCAGGGAAAGCTTCAAGGCTTTGGACTCCAGCTGCTGCTTCCGGTTCCAGCAGCAACTTTGGTGGAATTGCTGGTCTGCTGAAGTCCTGCTGACTCCGCCACGCGGATCATTCCTCGGAGCTGATATCCTTAAGGTTTCATTATAGTGTTCTTTATTATCCTTTTCCGAGTGTTTGGGATAGTCAGGTTGTTAGGGAGGTAGGCTCATTTAATAAGTTCATAATAAAATATAATTGATAAGAAAATTGGGCCTACAGATACCCTTTTCTGGCATGCAGATGTGCATGCAGATAGAACACTCATATATGTAAAGTAAACAAATCTTAAAAAAAGAAAGAAGTTAAGAGCATTTACCCTCTTAGGATACAGGTTTGATTCCCAGAACCCATATTGTGGCTCACAACTGCCTGGAACTCCAATTGCAAGGAATCTTTGCCTGGCCCCTGTAGGCACTGAAAATACATGGTAAACATACATAGTTCAGGCAAAACACTTATCACATAAAAAAATTTCCCGGGCAGCTTGAAATCATTTATTAAAAGGGTTTGCACTGGTGCTTAAGAGTACTCGTGCAGGTCCCTAGCTCAGTTCTGAGGATCCACTGGAGGCAGCTCACAGCTCCTGGCGATCTAATACCATCTTCTAGCATCTACAAGGGTCTTTTAGAGAAGTTTCTCAAACTGTAGGTCGCAACCCTATTTTTGATGGGTGGGGTTCCACATCAGATATCCTACATATCAAACATTTACATTATGATTTGTAACAGCTGCAACAAAATAATTTTAGGGTTGGGGGGGTCACCACAACATAAGAAACTGTATTAAAGGATTGCAGTATTAGGAAGGTTGAGAAAAACTCAATCTAGAATCTAGACTGAAACACAGAGAAATGCACTGCACACAATTCTTTTTGAAAAGGTTTATAGTAAGGTAATTTTCTCTTACTACAATTAATGTTAAATTTTCATTATCAATTAAAATCCTTTGTTTTAGGCAGATTAAGGTAATTAATGTCTACATTTTTAAAGACAAAATATTATGAAAAGACTAAAAATATATTTAGGAGCAAACTGTCAAGGTGTATGCATAGTAATGATACAGTATATAACTGGATAAGCCTCTGTAATTTAGGTCTTACCCAAAACTAACGCCAAGCACAAAGCCTTCAAGGCATCTCACCGAGTTCTATTCTTAAACTTCAGCGAAGACATTTAGAGACAAAGCAAACTGTGAATGAAGTGAATATAACATGGTGAATGTTAAGGGTTCCACAACAAAGGAGGAGGGGAATAAAAGAACAGAATTGACTAATAGTAGAATCATGCCAATGGCAGTGGTACTTTAGTGAAATAAAGGAAGTTATGCTAAGCCCACAGCTGAGGAATTCCATTAAATAATCAGTTTTAGCACAGAGAAAGCTCCCAAAGTTATAAAACTCTTTGGGAGTTAAATATAGCCAATATTAAAAACTGACTACTGTCTATTTAAGCAGCAGTGTCTTTCCCATGCTAGAACTAATAATCTTATTACGCTAAAAGAGATTTATTCCCTAGAGATGTTTATCAGTAGGTCTCTAATAGGAATAACATTCGGTCAAGTTGGGGGAAATGATTACTGAAATGCATTAGACACAATTCAATAGTGAAATTTACCCAGGACTAATTTCTGGCTTTCTGACTCGGGCCCTCACACTCGCATCACAAGCACTTCTCCAACAGTGCCATCTCTCTAGCCCATCCCTTTGGGTTTTCATAACACAGGATTATGCCGATTTCCTTCCTGCTATTTTAGAACCTTGTTTTTCTCTTTTGTTTCGGCAAGTCAAGGTCTTCATTTTCCCTCACTCTTTGTCTACGTTCAGTCAAGTCCTTCGGAGAAATCTCCTTCTCATAATGCTTAATTTTTGTTCTGTTAATTCAAAAATCTTAAATAAAGATTCTCAAAATATGGGTAAAAGACGCTGTCTCCAGACATATAATTCCCAACCAAGCCTAAGCTGTGTATTCACAATGAGCATGAAGTGTTAATTTACTTCAAACAATGTAAAAAAAAAAAAAAAAAAAAAAATCATCGTTTACCTAATGAACACCTTTCTCATATCCCTTCAGTAATTACAAAGACTATTTCAGCTGAGTGAGGTGGAACACACACCTGTTGTCCCTTACAGTTCAGGGTCAATGTGGGATACATATTAGGTTCTGGGCTAGTGGCATAGCTCATTGTGTAAAGGTGCTTGCTGCCCAGCTTGAGTTGGTTCCTACGTACCCACGTGGCGGAAGGAAAGAACCTGTTAAACTGTCCTGTGGCCTTCACATTCACAAGTACTATATGCATACATGTGAGCACATGCAGACAGAATAAGTGTAAGAAAGCACTTAAGAGTCATTTCTAGTATGCCTAGTACAGTTTTTTCCCCTTGTTCATTTCCCCTTCCCCTTATGATAGGAAACCTAGACTCAGTCAGGTCTTGTTTGCATTTTTCTGTATTCTCCTAACTTTTAACACCACATAAATGTAATGCTAGATGCCTTATTAGGAAATAGGATATAGTAACAGAATAATAACCAGGTCTCATAGTCATAAAAGCCAGAAAGGGTCCTCTACTATAGCCTTCAGGAAGCATATGGTATCATTTCCTGCCAGATTTGGGAATTTCGACCTCTAAAATTCCAGACTAAGTAAACATTTTTATATGTAATTACACTGCTATGCTTTCATCTACAGTGATTTTTAGAGAAGCCATGGTGTCGTTTGAATATAAAATGTTCCCTTTAGGCTGATGTGCTCCAGCACTTGGTCCACAGTTGGTGGTGCTGTCTGGGAAAGTGACAGAACCTTAGGAGAAAAGCATATCTTTTCAGGTGTCATAACCTGCCCCATTTCTCTCTGCTTCCTGTGTGTGGGTGAAATGCTATCAGTGTTTCTTCACTCCCAGGTCAGCCTCACACTCATGCTGTCTATCATGCCTTCCTTCCCTGCCAGGACCACTGCATTATCACCTCTGGAACTTCCTTGAGGTGAGGGTACCTTAGCACAGCAAATCAAAGTAAGTAATACGACTTAGGAAACTAATTATCACTAGTGTACATAACCACAGGTATTAAGTTGAATCTATAAATTTAATATATATCATGCTATTGTGGCTGTTTCAAATTACAATGACAAAAACAGTAAACATGTAAAGCAACGCAAAGAACAAAAAAGCATTTGCTGAAACATCAGAAATAGTTATAACAAAAAGGTAAAACAATCAAGCAATTCAAAATGCCGACTATCGCAAACAAAATTTATTTTTCTTTAGAAAGTAACTTCCTATCAAGAAAAATGCAAAAACCAAAACAGCCTCTAGTAAATAATAAAGACTTTGAAAAAATTAGGCTATCTGGGCTGGGCACTGGTGGCCCACACCTTTAGTCCCACCACTCAGGAGGCAGAGGCAGGCCAGGTCTACAGAGTAAGTTTCTAGGACAGCCAGGACTATACAAAGAAACTCTCTCTCTCAAAAAAAGCAAACCAAACAAAACCTCGCATTTCTGTTAAACAAATTCTACTTAAAAGCAACTATTTGACATGTAAGTTCTGGTATCATTATCTCTCCAACTGTTGTGTTGGGGATTAAACTTACTCATTTTTTAAGCCAAGAGTTTCCTAAATCTCATTACCCTTCTTACCTAATAAAATGTTACATGTAATGCTGATAAACACTAATATGAAAAAAAAAATCAATAATGGGATAATTACTAACACAGTAATTTATGTAAGAACATCTAGAACTCATTTTCACTGGTAAACAATATGTAATCAGCCTTTATTTGGTCCATGTGTATTAGCAAAACTGTATTGTTCAATCTTCTCAATTTTAGTTAGCATATTCTTGTAATCCCTGATATTGAATAGATCTTTAAGTTTTTACTCTTGTAAGGTGGTATGTATATTATTTATACCAAACTTTAATTTTATTTCTTTGGAAGAATTACTTCAGTATATAAATAAGCCAGAAGACAAAAAGTAGCCACAAACCCATACATCAAATAATACAAGACTGTATTCCTCAGGTGCTATTTAAAATAGTCTTTCTTGACATATCATCTAACACAATGAACAGCAACTGCAACGGCCTCTGGAAAACCAACACCTGCAGGAAAAGATGCAGCCTGGCAGGTGCTGGGCCTGCTCATTCATCACTTAGCTCTCAAATGCTAAGGCACTCCTCCTCTCCCTTCCTGTACACTCAGTGGACAATTATGAAACAGAGCTTACAGTGTTCTAGCTGAACTCACACAACTACACAGCTGAACCTATTAGTTGGCCTAAAAAACGCTGTCTTTCAGGGAACAAGTTTTACTGTGGATTCACATTCTAGACAGAATATCTGCTCTGAAGTAAATCAATCCTGGTCAAAAATTTACTATTTTTAAAAGGCTCAACTAATAAAGGTGCCTAAAGCTAACTAAAATATGAGAAACCTGAAATAATGTCTACATTCTGCAAGGTAAAAATGCAACACACATATGTAACCTCAACAATTTAACAGTACAAAACAACAATTCAATATTATTCACTCAATGATATTTTGAAAAGATTTTTTAACAATGATTTCTCAAGTTAGAGGATTTAATCCATGATTAGGAGGCTATTTTATCAGTATCTTACAGCATTTTGCTAATAATTTACAAAGCTTTAGACACTTGACAAAGAGTTTCGCATGTTACTAAACCATAAAAGGCCTGTCAGAAAACAAGGAGGAACTGTCTAGCTGGTTGATCATGCTGTGCTGGCAATTTCTCAAACATCTGCTAAAGGTCAGATTTCCATTGCATGGAACCAATCAATGGAACTACACAATTCTCCTTGCACTCCTAGAAGCTAAACAAAGACCACTATTTTACATAAGTAACAGAACATAACTTGGCTTTGTCATAAATTACAGCAAAGTCTCCAGCTTTCTTATCTGAGAAATCACACACTTTTATTTGTACTTTAACTTACGTTTACAGTGTTTACAAAGTATGAATATTATAAAACTCTACCTTTCCACTTGATAAAAACGGAATTTTTTACTTTTATATTACAGAAAGTACAATATGACCTAATACAGTTGGCTTTTACAAATCTGGAAATGCATTGATAGGTTGCTTAACTCAATGAAATCCATTCTGCAGCTCACTCACATTCACTGAATTTCTAGTAAGCAGTATTGGTAAAACTAAATTTGTTATAGGAACATTCAGATGTTTTCTGTAATCAAAGAAATTAACCCAGGGCTGGTGAGAGAGCTCAGTAGTTAAGAGTGCTACTCCTTCCAGAGGATGGATGGATGGATGTGCCTTCTAACACTCATATCCAGAGGATGGATGGATGTGCCTTCTAACACTCATATCCAGTGGCTCACAACCACCTATAACTCAAGTTTCCAGGGTAACTGATACCCTTCTCTGGCCTCTGTGGACTCATGCAAGCACAGGGTACACATGAGCCCACATACACATAAATACTGATTTTTAATGTGACTGTCACCAAATTAAAATATATATACATATGTATATGCATACATATGTGTGTGTCTCTGTGTGTGTGTGTGTATGTGCTCTCAAATAACATTCCATACTTTATTACTCAGGGAATCTGACTAGTTATTTAAACAATAATTAAACACAAGTTACTAAAGTATTAAGAAAATATCATAAGTATGTTCAACCTATGTGTGAGCGGCTCAAGGAGGGCGCATCTGTATACATGTTGAGACATGAATGATATCACTATATAGGCCAGAATGAGTTGAGGGTGAACTCCCCATCCTCCTGCCTCAACTTCCTGAGTGCTAGAATTATAAGTATTTATCTTTTTTTTTTTTTTTTTTTTTAAAGACAGGGTTTCACTATTTAGCCTTGGCTGGCCTCCAACTCTCCAACTCTCAAAGAACCACCTTCCTGACTTACTGAGTGCTGAGATTGAAGGCAAGTATCGCTTTGCCTGTTGTTTTATTTAGGGGTAAGGTCTCTATTGTGGACCTCTAACTGTCCTGGAAACTTCTATGTAGACCAGACTGGCCTCCAAGACAGCAACCCACCAGACTCTGCCTCCTGAATGCTGGAATCAAAGAAAGATGTAATCTACCATGACTGGCTTTTTTTGGTTTTTCGAGACAGAGTTTCTCTGTGTAACAGCTCACTTTGTAGACCAGGCTGACCTCAAACTCACAGAGATCCACCTGCCTCTGCCTCCAGAGTGTTGGGATTAAAGGCAAGTGCCACCACCACCACCCCCTGGCTTCCAGCTCTTTCTTAAAAGATGTTACATTAAATCCAAAATTTAAAGTTCACATACTTTTCAAGTTATTCACCACATATAGCTAAATATACTGCTGACAAAGTTTTATAAGCATATTATGAAAATAAATTATGAAGATTTAAAACATCTTTTTATATAAAAATGCAAATAAAAAGTGAAAATTGAAAATTTCTAGATGAATCACACTGCTAGGGAACCAGGAAGGTAAAAGTCATTGCTTGAACACATACTTATCATGTAGGAGGTACTAAATTTAATTTTCACATTTTTATTTATTTTAGTCTGTGTATGCATGTATACAAACACTGAGTGTGTGTGTGTGTGTGTGTGTGTGTGAGAGAGAGAGAGAGAGAGAGAGAGACAACTTTATGAAGGTGGTTCTCTCCTTCCACCGTTATTACGGTTACAAGGACCAAACTCAGGTCTTCAGGCTCTTACCCGCCCACTTGAACCATCTCTTCTGGCTTCAACATTTTAAAAAAGAAAATGGAATGATGGCCCTACGACAAATAATTCTCAAGCAACTGGTAAGCAATTTAAATAAACAACTGGTTACTTGCTACTTCCAATAAACAAACAAGAAAATAAATAGGTAAAAGTTTGGCTAGAAAGATGGCTCAGAAGAGCACTTGCTGGGCGTGATGGCTCACACCTTTAATGCCAACACTTGGGAAGGAGAGGCAGGTGGGGGGCGGTGGGGGGGGGGAGTTAAGATCACTTGGTAGTAAAATAGTTACAGAGTTGTGAACTGCCAACGGATGAGGAGAATTAAACTTGGAGTTTTAATTTAACACACACACACACACACACACATATATCTTTGGTTTCAGAAGTGTTACAGATATGAAAAAACATGAGCCCAACCAAGGGTATCAGAAAAGACTTAAAAATTAAAAGCATGGGTTCCAGAGTGTGAACTCCAAGTTGTAAATCCTACCTATACCCACTCTTCATACCAAAGCACTGCAGGACGGGCCTATTCTACAGTTTCAAGCTAGAGGAGACATCATGGTGTTCTTCTGGAGATGAGCTGGGGGAGCCTCTTAAAGTACTCCTTAGCTAACAATAAAGTTAAGATAGTAGGAAGGTTTTGTCCTTTTCTGATTCATCTCCCTTCTGAACAGCCGAACAAGCTACACTGTCACTGACTATGAAGAACAGACCAAGAGAACAGAACTGTCATAACCAATTCTTTGAGTCACCTACTTCTGGACTTCTTACGAGAAGAAAAATTTTCTCCTGTTTAATTACCACTACCTAAAATTTTGATTAAATACATCCAAAGTCCTTCTGAAGCCAAAAAAGCTCCAAACTCTTCCAGGATATTAAGAAAATGCTAATCACAAACATGTTATAACCTAACTAGTTAAAGAAAAACTAAGCTGAAAAGGCAAAGGTTCATATATTTACTCTACAGCTTTAGATTAATCCCCAAATAAAAATTCACAGGCACAGAATATCTAAATGCCTCCCCCAAAACGCCATGAACATCTGTTAAACTTCATAATTTTTAGGACAAACCAAATGCTTTCCTCGCATAGGATTCTCACTAAAGAAAAGGTGATGTGGGGCTGGAGAGACGGCTCAGTATTTACAAGCATTTGTTGCTCCTGCAGAGGACCGAAGGTTCATAGCACCTACATGCTGGCTTACAACCATCTGTGACTCCAGTCCCAGGGGTTCCAACACTTTCTTCTGGTCTCAACAAGTGCACATACATACATGAAGGCATAACATACACTAAAAGTGTTTTAAAAGGTGACATCCTTTCATTAACATATGAATACACTAAACTGCCAACCTATCAAAGATTATGAGCATGGTTAGAATATTATTTTTCTACCTATACAGCTCTCATGCAAAGACTTAACTTTTCCAAGTATACAAAATATGAAAAACAGTGGTGATGGTTTGACTGCAACGGAAGATATAATTAATTTAACTATCATTTAAAAACACAATGGTAATTTTCCCATTTTCATATTAATCATAAAAAAATTAAAATATCTCAAATTCTATTCGGGCGAGCTATATAACACAAAAGTCTGCCTTTGTTTAATTTCTCATAATACAATTGTTTATATTCTTTTTCTTAAAAAAAAATTATTAAAGTTAGAGTGTATTGTTACAAGATATTTGATCCCACTGTGAACTGAGATTGTTAACAAAAAAAAAAAAAAACCTGTTTATTGTTTAATGTGGTTGAGCCCCAGCACACACCTGTAATCCAAGAGCTTTCTATACACAGAATTTAATGAAGGTAACCCTAGGTCAAGAGGCAGAGCAAGAAACCAGCTGACAGGAATTAAGTAGATAGGCGGGACTTTGAGAGCAGAGTATTTAAGACAGTGTGGAGAAGAAGGAGCTCTCTAGCTCTTTGGGCTGTCCGGTAAGCTAGCAAGCTTTTTGGCTTTTTCCTTGAGGGGTGTTGGCTGAGTAGGAAGGTCAGTTGGGTGCTTTCTCTGTCTCTCTGAACTAGCAAGATTTCACCCCAGGATCTGAGTCTTCATTGGTAAAATCAAAAATTTGGGATTTACCTTTTTTTTTTTTTTAAAAAATAACAGTGTTACAGTTGGCCATCTAACAGTCCATAAAGTCACCTCTAGAATCCTAGCAGTCAACTGAAGCTCAGAAGTAACAAACCACCAGATCCTTGCTAGATCTTTTAATTACATACACTTTCTTTGAAGGCCGGGCCATTAAGTTACTGATCATTGTAACCACCTACTAAAGCACCCACTCGTCCAAGTATTCACAACCAAGTTTAGTAAAGAAAATATAAGACACTGTGGTAGATGCTTAACATATTTCCTTGAATTCCTATAACATTCTTTTAGGGAAAATATTCTCTAACTAATAAACCAGGAAAAAAGTCTCTGGTTAAATATTTTAAAGACACATAGGGAATAGCTAAGAATATCTGTTCCAAGTCACTAATTCAACCAAGTATGTGGGAAAGTGTATGATGCTGAGGAAAACTCAGCAGCAATCAACCAAGCAGAAAATAGAAAAAGAGACAAAGGAGTTTCAGGAAGAGGAAGTGCACAGACAGCAGTAAAAGGACGCAGGTGACCTCCATTCCCCTTTACATATGGTTTAGACTGAACTGTGAGAGCAACCTCATTCTGTAACTCCAAAGAATTCTTTACTTCCTACTACTGGGAGACAGAATAACAAAAAGAAGCATGGCTACAGATGAGAGAGCTGAAAGTCCATGCCTGATGTCTCAGCTATTAATGTTTAGAAAGTGTAAGAGAGGACCACTCCTCATGCCCAAGACTTAAAGACCAGCGTGGGCAATATACCAAGACTGCATCTTTAGAGACAAAAACGAACAAAAGGAAGAAAGAAAGAAAGTCATTATAGAGTAAAAAAAAAAAAAAAGAAAAAACCAAAACCCAAACCAACCAACCAAACAAAAAAAGCACTTGGGTGGTGATTTATTGAATTAGAACTGCCCTAATCAGCTACAATGTAGTCTCTAGACATGTGTGCTGACACTAGCAGTGGCAGGGGAAAAAAAAAAAAGAAGAATCTCCAAGTGAAATGACCAACCAGTTCACATGCCTTCACAAACAAGAAAAACAGTTTGTTTTTCTAAGACATGGTATCATCTCAGGTGAGAATCCAATTGTAACTGACTGAGTCTGAATCCTTCTGAGATCACTATAAAGATAGGAGCTAAGGGGGTTTTACGGAGATGCCGTCTATATAGTCTCATACACATGAAGGCTTTAATGAGATGTGGCCTTGTTGGAGGAAGAGTGGCTTTGTTCCCTTTGTCTGCTTCTTGCTTGTGGTTCAGAATGTGGGCTCTTAGCTTTGCACTCCCAGCTGCCATGCCTCTGCTCTGCTATGGTAGACTCTTATCCTTCTGGAACCACACACTCCAACACTTTCTTATACAAGTTGCCTTGTTCGTGGTATTTTATCACAATATAAAAATAGCTAGGAATAGAGGTCAACTTTACAGATGCCTGAAGTCGTGCACATTTTGCAGGTAGGCTACCACCAGTATATGCTATTGATACTCCACCTACTGATAAATACGCCATTTTAATGTGATGATTTTAATTTCATACACAAAATGTAAAAAAATGCAACTTGGATTAAAACAAAAGTAGTGCATACAATGCTGGCCATGGTGGTTCATACCTTTTCAAACCAAGCCCTGGAGAGGCACAAAGGCGGACATATTTCTGAACGTTCAAAGCCAACCTGGTCTGGAGTATACTTGAGACTCTTCCTTTAAAAATAAGCAAAAGGCCAGAACAAGAAATAGTAGTTAAAGACAGATTTGCGACTATTACAATGAACACTGGAGAGAAGGATGGTTTGGATGCAAAAGAATCTCCCAATATGGGGAAGAGATATGTAGCAACGAATAAATAACTGTAAGTCAAGAGTGCTTGGCAAATAGGGTATGGCGCTATTCAAAGGTGTGGCCTTGTTGGAGTAGGTGTGGCCTTGGAGGTGGTGTGTCACTGTGGAGGCAGGCTTTGAGGCCTCCAATGCTCAAGCTCTACCCAGAGTGGAATTCTGGTCTGCTCCTGCCTGACTGCCTGTGGATCAAGATAAAGAACTGAAGGATCCTCTAGCACCATGTCTGCCTGCATGCCACCATGCTTCCCGTCAAGATAATGGACTAACCCTGTGAGTCAGCCCCAATCAAATGTTTTACTTTATAAGAGCTGCCTTGGCCATGGTGTCTCTTCACAGCCATAAAACCCAAACTAAGATACTCTCAAAAGACAAAGTGGTTTCATCATGCCATAATAATAAATTAAATTCTATACTACATGTATTAGATCCAAATGTAGGATAGAGGTAAACACTGGGACTGAAAAAAATGCCTATACCCACATAAAGAAGAACAAGGTAGATTAACAAAACAAATTTCATGTACTGCAGAGACGGCTCAGGTTAAGAGCACTGGCTGCTCTTCCAAAGGTCCTGAGTTCAATTCCCAACAACTACATGGTGGCTCACAACCATCTATAATGAAATCTGGTGCCCTCTTATGGTGTGCAGGTGTACATGCAGGCAGAACACTGTGTACATGTATAATAAATAAATAAATATTTTTAAGATAGCAAATTTTACAGCAAAACTAAATAAGCAAGGACTAACCTCACATACCAAAAGACAACTGAACAATAGTTAATGAAAAATAGCAGCCCAAAAGACCTTGAATTGTTGTGTTACAGAACGTAGGAACAAAGGTTAAAAAAGAAATGTAGAAAGTTGAGCACTGCGGCTCACTGCTGGAATCCAAGCATCATGAGTTCAAGGCCAGCCTGAGCTACAGAGTAGGAACATGTTCCAGGGCTGGCTGCGTAGCTTGGTGTTAGGAGCATTTGCTTCTCTTGCAGAAGTCAGGTTCCATTCTCAACATCAGTGTGTTGGCGCACAAGCCATGTGTAAAGCCAGCACCGCTTCTGAATTCTGTAGCACCAGGCACATACCTACATATATGCAACACAAGCACACAAATAAAATAAATCTAAAAAGAAAAGACCTTGTCTCTCAATGTAACAACCACGCCCACACACACACCCCAAATTTTTTAATAATTTGCTTTGTTTTGATTTTAAAGGTTTGGAAACAAAAAGCCATTTGAAAAAGCAATATGGAACAGTATCAATAGACAGGACATCTGGAATCAGAAACCTGTATTCATATTCCTGCCCTTTTAAGTACTGGTAATTTGATTTCAAAACTCTCAAGTTCCTTCATTTTTGGTAAAACAGACACCATGCCAGGCAAGGAGGCACACAGCCCTAGATCCCAGCAGGTACTTACCCAGGAGGCACAGGCAGGTGCATCGCTGTGAATTTGTTTACATGGTGTGCTCCCGGCTACAGCTATAGTGTAGCCATGCCTCAAAACACAAAACACAAACCAGACATCTTAAAATACCAGCCACTTTCACAGCATTACCACCTAACCATATGAATTTAAAAGGCTAATAAATGATTGTCTGTGAGGCTCAACACGCACTACAAGAACCCATAACTAAATGTTCTGTCCAGTTCATACAGTGAGAGCTGTGACTGCAAACTCAACACTAAGCTTCATTCACAGCAGGTTCACAGGACTACAAGTACACAACGTACACACTTAGAAATTTTCTAGTGAGCAGTTAAGACCGTTTGGCTCAGAGTTTTCTCCATAAAGTAGTTTTTCTGCACATATGGGAAGATTAAGTCCACGCTACCGTTTACGCTGAGCCATAAGAAATCACATACTTTAAAGCACAGGAGATGAAACAGTCCTCATGAGGAGTAATTCTTAAGCTTTCCTACCCACCCCAAGAGCTGAGTGTATGGCCCTGAGCCATGTGACAGAGGCGCCTACTCTGAAACACTAATCCTACGTTCTAAAATACTTCATCTGTGCTGGGGATTGAGCCCAGGGCCTCAACCATGTGAAGCACAATCTCTACCGCTGAACTACAGCCAAGCCACTAAGATATTCCTAACAGAACTGTGAATCTATAATGTAAAAATTGGTGCCTGAATCATTAATAACATATTAGACGATAAACCTAAAAAAATTATCAGATTCAACATTGTTTAAGTATTAGGTTATAGACAAAATTTAAGATTATTATAGATTAGAAAGATTTGAGTTCTCATAGAAACCAACATGAATATTTCAGTCATGTGTGCTTATATACTAGTCCCAAAAAGCAACACCAGAGACAAAATTCCCCCAAAAGGGCACATTTACAACAAGCCAAAACCAAGGAAACACGCTAACCTCATACCTGCTGTGGTGGCTCATCCTCGTAACCCTGAGAGAATGGAAGCAGGAGAATTGCATCAGTTCTAAAAACGACTGGTTTACAGTGAGCTCCAGGCAAGCCTAAGATTGAGACCCTGCCAAACTCCAACAATATCTACATAGAGTATTTAATCTAGTGGCATAAGAATCACTAAGTAAATCTAAAAACTAGTGAGGCAGACAGTCTTTGGATCTCTTTGAGTCCAAAGACAGCCTAGTCTACACAAAGCATTCCAGAACAGCCAGGACTATATAAAGAGATGACATCACACACACACACACACACACACACACACACACACACACACACACACACCCCACAAAAGAAATGAACATGCAAATTAAAAGCAAATCCAGTCCTAAACACTCATTAATACACTTGTTTCACCTCGCTGAAGCTCAGTAGGTTTGAGTTTGTGTCCAGATCACATAGACACACTGTGAATGGAGGCCAAAGGACAACTCCAGTACTATTGTTCCTCAAGTGTAAGCCACCTTTTGTTTTTAAAAGTCTTTACTTCTTAAAAACATTTGCTTATGATACACAGGAGCATTCATATGGAGGTCCTCTCCTGTCATGGGCTCTGACGACCAAACTCAAGTTGTCAGACTGGCACAGTAAGTGCTTTTACATCCACAGGCCCAGTGAAATCTCTTTGGTCAGTTTTTCTCCTTTTTTCTTTTGAGACAGGATCGCTCACTGAACTGGAACTTTTGGAGCCAGCTGGGCTGCATGCCAGCCTGCCTGCCCGCCTGCCAATGAACCCCAGAGAGTGTGCCTGCCTCTGCCATCTCAGAGCTGGAATTTCAACTGTGCCTTACCACACCTGGCTTTACTTAGGTAGGATCTGGGGAACCAAACCTAAGTCCACATCTATTTGCCGTTTGCATTTTAAATACTTTATTATCACCCTGGGATAATAATACAGTTTTTAGTGGACTACACATCCATGAAAGCACATTTCTATTCCTTTTCAAATATCATCTGCTAAAATAGAGATATTACCTACCATAATTGCATTCTTTCCTTAATTTCAGATTAACAGATTAAAAACTTAAACATGATCATCTATTTAATTGGCTTAATCTAAGTCATTTGAATCACATGCTACTTTCACAGAAAAAAATTAAATAGGTGACTAAAACCTCAAATGCATAAAGAACTATATACAAGGAGCTAGAGAGATGGCTCAGTGGTTAAGAGCACTGACTGCAGCCAGGTGTGGTGGCGCATGCCTGTAATCCCAGTACTCAGGAGGCAGAGGCAGGCAGATCGCTGTGAGTTCGAGACCAGTCTGGTCTACAAAATGAGTCCAGAACAGCCACCACTACACAGAGAGACCCTGTCTTAAAAAAATAAAAAATAATTAAATTAAATTTAAAAAAAAAAAAAAAGCAAGCACTGACTGTTCTTCCAGAGGTCCTGAGTTCAACTCCCAGCAACCACATGGTGGCTCCCAACCATCTATAATGCAATCTGACGCCCTCTGCGGGCATCATATTGTATACATAATATACAGGCAGAATTTGTATACATAATAAATAAATCTTTGAGAAAAAAAAAAAAAGAACTATATACAACGTAATTTCAAGACCTAATATCATAGCCTACGCCTCAAAAATCTAAGAGGGACACAGTGACACACGCTGAAGCATGGAGCACTTTTAAGTCCAGAAGTTCAAGACTAGCCAGCACAACGATGCAAAATCTAACCTTGAAAGAAAGGGCAGAAAAGAAAGGATCTAAGTTCTGTCTTCCCCAAAGAATACTACATAGATGTCACAGTGTCTGTAGACGACAATCCTGCTCCCTTACTAACACACAATGGGCACACCATAATGAAGGCTGACTGAGCATTTTAATGTAGCTGAAAGTAAAATTATGCACTTGTGTTAAATTGGTCTACATTTCCTAGTTTCAAATACTATGTAAGGAATGCCAGGAAAAATATAAAAACTATAGGTTCTAGAATGAAAATGTTAAACTATACAGTAACAAATCACTTGTCAAATGGTTGAAGGAAAGCAAAGAGTAACACAGTTTTAATTCATGGTGAAGTTTTGTGCATTAAGTAAAAATTATAAAATGAAATGTAGACAGAGTGTGTGACCCACTAATCAAGACACAGAGCTTAATGTATGCAACTACTTAGTCAGGAGACAGAAAATAATCTATCACCTCCTGGAACTCCGCAATCCATGGGCACCTTAATTTTTACTACATGTATAGGATAAAGAGGGTCTTGACTCTAGCCACAGATAGCCTTGAACTTGCCATCCTCCTGTGAGACACTCCCAAGTACCTGGATTACAAGAATTCAAACACTGACTAGCTTACAATTTTTACTTTTAAGTAACCAACTTAGTACCTTGCTATTTGGGAAAGAAACGCCATATGCTTACTCCCCTGACTCACTCTATTTCCAGCAGACCTTTCAATGATTCAGAACTTGACTGTCTCTGATACTATCTGATCTAAAATCACTTCCTAATTGTCACACACATAGGAACATAGTACAGCACAAAATTCTGCTCCGTGTCTGCTTTATTATCTAAGCCATTATCCAAATGTTGTCCACGTCAAATCCTCAATTTTCCTATCAGGGCAGAAACAAAAATGAGTCCATAAATACAAGTAATGATAAACTATCACAGGTAAGCATTAAGATGAGTGAAGTTTAAGGGTTCTTTTTCTCCTTTTGCACGAATAACTATGCAGAGTTTTGTGGGTTGTCTCGCGTCCTAATTCCTTTTATAAGTAACTATTAGCAGTTATGGTAAATAATGCATGTCATGTGTAACTATGGCACTGACTGCAGGTAGGGATGGTTTGCAAGAATATATTCTAAACTCCAACAACTATATGAAAATGATAAGTACTTTTGCATTTTACAGTGGATTTGAAACTAAATCTAAATACAATGGGGAACATTTTTTTAACTTGCAGGAGAAAATAAATCACTCAAGTAGCTATGAATTTCACACATTTTGTATTTACTGACTGAAGTAGCGCAGCTTAGTCAATTCCCTGACGCTACTCTTCCCCATCACTTTAATCCCATTTCCTAATGAGAAAGCACTTGTAACCAACAGAGCGTATCCTGGCACAAAATCATAATAGACACTTCACTCCTGAAAGATAACACTGACAATGTCCTATGTAACTGGCAAACGCTAAAAGCCCTTCATAGCCTTAATTTACATCATATCTCATCTTTGAGAAGGCATAAAAACTCAGGAATGGGAACCCTAAAGCACTACCCATTTCTAACAACAACCAAAAAAAAAAAAAAAAAAAAAAAAAAAAAAAAGGCACAAAATGATGAAAGGAAGAAATAATTCCAATTACCCCTCATACAAAAATTATTCCCATCATCTCTGGTTAAAAAGTCAAAATCAGGGTGGGTCCACCTCAAGCAAAGTCCTCGGAGTTGGGGCCCCAGGACCTTGCGACTTGGCCTGCCCGCCCCGCCTGCCACGCACCGCCAGCCCCGCGCCCGCCCCCAGGCTGCGCTCCCTGGCAGCCCGCAGAGGGGCGCGCCCCCCCACCCGCCCGCTCGCTCTTACCGCCAGGTCCCGGTGGCCACTGTCGCGATGGGACACGGCTCGGATGACCCCCGCCCGCCAGCCGCGCCCGCAGCCGCTCTGCCCGCGCTCAGGACGCGCGTCCTCACCGGCCGCCACGCACAGGAACCGCTTCCCCACCAGCTCGGGCCGCGTCTCCACCGCCATAGCCGCCGCTACCCTGGGAACCGGCGCGGCCCGCTCCTACCGGCCGCCTATGCTGGGGAGCCGACCGCAGCGAGGCGGCCCACGAGCGACAGCGCCCCGGCACGCTCGGCGACCCGGAGCCGCGCCGTCGCCGTCCTCACGCGCGCCCCACAAACTGACAGCAATGTGCGCGCGGGTAGCGCAAGCGCCGCGCCGTGGCCAGTACTCCTCCGCCCGCGCCACGGCACGTGTCCTTCCGCGGGCGGGGGAGCGGGGGGTCGGCGGGCAACGCCAAGTAGTGCCGCCCCGCGGGCTGCGCTACGGCAGGGAGAAGGGGGGGCGGCTGCTGAGCGACGGCGGCCCGAGACCAAGCAGCTTCCGCCGCTCGCTCCGCGCCTCCTCGGCGGGGTGATGCGCGAGAAGGGCTCGGCTCCCACGCGCCGTCGTTAAGCCAACTCCGGGTGGCACGCATGTCAAGAGCGACGTCCTTGCAAGCACATAGCGCCGCCGACTCCCCGCGTGCGCGCGGCCTCCCACCCCACCGTGCTTTCTCTACGGCCGGCGGCTATAAAGCAGCATTCCTCCGGGCAGTGATTCTAATTCCGTGTCGGAGCTGTACGGAGATTTACACCTCGCGCCGCTTTTTTACAGGAACGCCAGACACTCCACCCTGGACTGTTACCGACGTCCTTAAATTTCACAAACTGTCTCAGCGCCAACCCGAGTACTCAGTGTACTAGAACACAGGTAATAAAACGGAAAGCTCCAGAGTCAGTTACTGGAAAAGACCACGGAAAGAAAGAATCTTAGCCAATCACACTTGAAGAATATAAATGATGTTTACTTCTCGTCCAATCACAACAGGACTTTATAGCCCAGACAAAGACAGCTAGAAATTCCTCTTCTGGTCGGGCCTCAGTTCTCACAGTAAGTCTCCCTATCAAGGTACCAGTGAAGAATTTGACGATGGGCATGCTTTACAGACTTGTATCTTAAAATAGATTTGGGAAATTTTGAATCTAAATCCAATCTGTCATTTTCCAGTCATTATCAGCTTCAAAAATTCATCTAACCATATAAAAATCTCTTCCTAACCCCCCATGCTTTCTGAAAACCCTTAGAATAGCACTCACTATGAGTGCTTATAATAGACACAAAAGACTTCTGTCTGTACAACACTGGAACTAAGCTGTTAAAGCTGCAAACAGCCAGTGGCGAGCGAAGTAAGAGATGGAAACTACAAGGCTCGGTTAAATTGAGCAGTCTCCTTTTACTTTTCTAAGGAAAAACAAAATTGTAACCCATAAAGGAAAACTATGCACAAAGCTGCATGCTGGAAGGTCAGAATTTAATTCTCACGTTAGGATAGTAAGCCCAATAAAATAAGACACTGAAAAAGAATGCAGCATATATAAAGCTTGTTAAAAGGCGTCTCATACACATCAGTGATCTATATCTGCTTTGTAACCTGGGAAACAAGGAAATCAGG
The DNA here is from genome assembly GCF_903995435.1 of Acomys russatus. Classification (NCBI taxonomy): domain Eukaryota; kingdom Metazoa; phylum Chordata; class Mammalia; order Rodentia; family Muridae; genus Acomys; species Acomys russatus. The sequence goes on along the minus strand of NC_067147.1, from coordinate 44,363,694 downwards.
GCTGGAGGGCAGAAGGTGCTGCTGAGTAGCAAAAGCCTTGGCTAGGTCCCCAGTGTGAGTGAAGTTCGTTCTTTCCTTTCCTTCCTTCCAAAGGAAGCAGTCCAATAAAAATCATGTAAATACAACAAAACAACATGTTGGGTAGAAACAAAGCTTTCACAGGTCATTATAACCCCTGTGGCTGTTTTTCTTACTAAGTTATCTAGGCTGAAACTGAACTAATTCTTTTGCTTTTATGAAATGCTGGGGTTACAATTGTGTGCCACCACATGCAGCTTTAACTGTGGCTATTTTACCTTGAGAAACTTATTTTATTAAAGTTTTTGTATTGCTGTGTGGGTTTTTTTCCTAGTTCATTTGTTGGCATTTAATTATGTTAAGGAGTGTCTGTATTTTTAAAAGTTCTAACATCAGATTTGAAGCCTTGGTGTAATGGTTAATATTGACTGAATTTATCAGGATCAAGGATCACAAGACTACTTACCAGAAAAGCCTCTAGGCATGCCTGTGAGGGATTATCTAGATTAGATTGAGGTAATTAGACTCAGCTTAACTGTAGGACACAGGAGCCACAGGCTGGTGATTTTAGCTCTAGCCAAAGGACGGAAGTGAGGTGGATAGTATTCATCAGCCCCTCACCTGACAGTGGGTGCCTGATGTTCCTGCCATTCTTGCCACCATGCCTTCCCTAGATCATGGGCTGTGTACCCATTAACAACTGCAAGCCAAAACAAAAACAAAAACACATAACCCTTTCTCCATTACTCCGCATCTGTCTAGGTATTTTGCACAGTGACACAACAAACAACTAAACACTCTTAGAATATTATGTGTTTCATATATGCATTTCTTTATACTATTTTATAAAGATGCTCAGGTCAGGCAAGGTGGTGCATGCCTTTAATCCCAGCACCTGGTAGGCAAGGTGGGCTTATGTTGAGTTCAAGGCCAGCACAGTCTATAGAGTAAGTTCCAGGACAACCAGGGCCAGACAGAGACCCTATTTCAAAATACATATATAAATAAAAGATAAAATACCACTATTAATCATGTAAAAAAAAAAAAGGTACCATAATTTTTTACTATGCCAGTAAAGAGAGCAGCAGAATTGTACCTATGTAATTCTTTCTTTCTTTGTTTTTGATTTTGTTTTGTTCTTTTTTCCGAGACAGGGTTTCTCTGTGTAGCCCTGGCTGTACTGAACTCACTCTGTAGACCAGGCTGGCCTTAAACTCAGAGATCCACCTGCCTCTGCCTCTTGAGTGCTGGAACCACCCAGTTCCTATGTAATTCTTACAAATGCAATGTTAAATTCTAGTCTTCTTGAAGCTGCTATCACCAAGTCTTTAAGAATAATTAGGAAATGCATATTAGCAGTCAGACTACCAAATTCATGGTCCTGTTAGATACTAGTTTAATGAATTACAAAAAATGTTTTCTTGAGTGACAAAAAAATGGCTAGAAACAAGAAATTCAGAAAATGGTCTTCAAAAACTTCAGCGATCTATAAAACATGGCATTTAAATTTTTTATTACTTAAGGCCTTTTTTGACAATGAAACAGGTCTGCTCCTGGCAGCATCCCACTCCAATTCAATGAGCATCAAAAGCTTCTTCCTATATGGCAAGACAACCACAGGTGAGAAAATGTCCTTGCCTCAATCACAGACAAAATACTGTCCAAAACTAGACAAACTGGACTCAGGAAAGTCAACTGACGAACTCTGCAAAGACAACGTAGGCAAGTCCTGCGTCACAGAAAAGCCTGTCAGATATGCTGAGCCAGAAGGCTGAAGATGATGCCTCAATGTTACGAAAAAATTGGGGGAGGGGAAAGACTGTCCAGGCAGCCAAATATCTCTGTCATTTCTATACTTTTGGAAGCTGCTTGTCTGCACTTCCTACATATTTAAGTAATATTTATTCCTTAAGTCTCTGATGTAAAGACTAGATAGTCATAGTCGATAGAAATGGGTAAGATAACAGAATGCTTTATCCAAGAGTGCCAAAAATACAAAGGCAAATCTTACCTAATAAATTTCTTAATTGTTATTATTACATATAGTTTGTTATTATAAGAGAAAGAGCTATTAGACTAAGAAGGGATATTTAGGCATAACATTATTGTGTGATTCAAATATTGATTTCTGTATCCCTCATATCTGGTTGTAAGCCTTGTTCTGAGAACCTCCTGTCTCCATGTTGCATTATACACTCTGCTCTCCAACTGTCTCTTTGTATGCCAATAAAGCAGCTTACAGCCAATCGCTGAGCAGGGGAGAGAATAGGGCTGGACTTCCTGCCAGCCAGGGGAGGAGGAGTTAGAAGAGAAAGTAGGGGATTCAGCCATAGGCAGAGAGGTTCAGGAGAGATGTCTTAAGATTCAGCTGGAGTAAAGAAAGAACTAAAAAGCAAGTAACTTGGGATTTTGGGGAAAAAAAAAAAAAAAAGAATCATAATAACATAGAGGGTTAAAAACAAACTTAAACTGCTCAAGATTGTGCATTATAGACAAATGTGAGTCTCATTATTTGGGTGCTAGCTGGGTTATGAGAGAAACTAAGAGAAACACACAGTTATATAAAATAACCTACAACACAGAATTATTTCAAAATAACACTTAAAAGAAACTGAAAATGAGAACCACTCTCAGACCTTCTACACTCTCGTCTTTTATGGAGATGTGTCCCTTAAATATGTCTGTACAGGCACATCAATTCAAGAAGCCTCACACGTCCAACACAAATGCTAATATATGTAAAGACACATTAGGAGATTATATCTGTTTTTAAATATTGACAAAAATTTACTCAGAAAAACCATCTGGTGCCCGCTATGGTGGCTCAGTTCTGTCATCCCGGAAATTAGGTGAAAGCAGCAGGTTCAGGGATTCAAGGTCATCTTTATATACTTAGCAAATTTGAAACCAACTTGGGCTCAAACAAAACAAAACACTATTTGGTTTATTTTTTAAAACTAAAAATGCACGGAGGAAAATGAGCTACTGCAATGATTGCCATAATTTTCCACTCAATTATCATTGATTGGTAGGTCATGTTTCTCATAAGCAAATTCCTTTTCACTTTTTGATCTGGTATAATCAGGATCAATTATCTGCTTTCATATATATTAGTATTCTATACCACTATAAAGGTCTACCACATTTGGGGGGAGGTAGCTAGGCAGGCAAGTGTTCTACCATTAAACATATCTGGGGGGGGAGTCTACTTAACATCAAAGAAAAACATGTTTGCATTTGTCTCCTGTAATGTATTGGGTTTATGGAACACTTACTGTTTTAGGCAACAGGCTAAGTAAGCACTTTACACATGTAATCTTATTTTAAGGATGAGGAATTGGCGGTTTAAAGAAGCTTCATGACTTGCCTAAGAGACACATTAAAGAAGTAATTTTTTTTTTTTTAAGTTTTTTTTGAGACAGGGTTTCTCTGTGTACCCCTGGCTGTCCTGGAATCACTCTGTAGACCAGGCTGGCCTTGAACTCGCAGAGATCTGCCTGGCTCTGTCTCCTGAGTGCTGGGATTAAAGGCGCGCGCCACCATGACCTGGCAAGGAAGTAATTTTTAAAACCAGGTTTGTGATACGGAAGGGACTGATGCAAAGGTCAGATGCCAAAGCTGATGACTCTTTACTGTGTGGACCAGATGACATCTCTTCAGGGTTTACTATGTACCTCGCAGCTTGAAAGCTTCTGCAGATAGAGTGCTTTGTCTTTGAGAAGCTCAAAGCCTATCTGAAGACTCAGACAGAAATGCTTTGGTGTGTTGAGTCAAGGATTTATCAACAGGGGTGGAGAGAGACTGCTGGCTCTGGGGTTCAGAGCATGACTGCTCTCCCAGAGGATCCAGGGTTCAATTCTCAGCACTCACACAGGCAACTTAGAACTGTTTGTCATTCCAGTTCCAGGGGACCCAATATCGTCCTCTGGCTTCCATGACCAAGATGTATATGACACACAAGTGGTGACATACATACATGCAGGAATAGCATCATACACATGATACAAATTTTAAAGAAAATAATATACAACATATAATCTTTCACATCTGTCGTAACTTGGGACATATAAAGTCTTAGGAGTAACTCAAGCACAACTAGAAAATACACAGGCCAACTTGAAAGAAACATTTTTAACTAAACTATCCAAGTGGAAAACCAAGAATAAGACACAAGATAATCTGACAGTATCATGCTCAACACAAAACCTTAAATGGATTATATTTAGCTAACTTCCTAAGCACATACTTAACTTGATTTAGTTATACTTATGATAGTTATAAACTCAAATGTTTCTTCTTCAAAAAAATCCATCTCCTATTCCAGACTGGGACAAACTGCACAACTAAATTGTCACGATTCCATCCTATGTATGCTACTACGTACGACTGTCCCTGAGCGCCCATGTGACTGATCCTTTCTTATCTGTGCCATCGAGACATACAAGCTCCAAAGGCCAGGACAGTGGGACAGTCTGTCTTCTTCATACTCAGCGTCTTTAAACCCTTGCTGCGAGGTCATATTATGAAATGGATTATTGGATTAATACAGTAGAATGTCTTTTCTCCTTTTTTGTTTTGTTTTGTTTTTCTTTTTTGGAGGCAAGGTCTCCTCCTGCTTTAGTCTCCTAAGCACTGGGTTTGGGGAAATAGACCATCACACACATCTTTTCTTACTCCAACCAAAGAGAAGAGAACTCAGAATTTCTAAATCAAGAACAGTGAATCAGAGTTCCTGTTCTGCCTACAGGCTCATGTGTTGTTGCCTTCGTAATAATGCCATGCGATATTATCCCATTTCTCAGTGGCACTTAACAGTGATAAGCACCTTCAGACATGCGCTACAGCACAAAAGCAAGAATGCTCCAAGAGAATTTCAAAAGAAAGGATATAAAGATTTACAATTCCCAAGCAAAGCATTCATTTCACCACCCAACCACCAACCTGATACGAGCTCCAAATTGATCCCGAGGGCCCCTACAGAGCACCCACCTACAGTTAGTCTTCAGGGGCAGTCTTAGCTCTGATGGAGCGGCATACAAGTCTGATTTTGGTCTTATTGATGCCCAGGGAAGGGGGAAAAGATGCAAAAGGGGGAAAGGAAGGAATAACCAATGAGCAATCTCTACTGAAGCTTCTAGGTGTGCCTTCTGTACTCATGGTCACTACTTTCTATTTACAGTCTGGCTAGCCTCCTCCTCCTCCTCATTTAGATTTGACTTTTAACAACAGAGCACTAGAAAATTAGAATTTATATACAACTAACAAGACAAAATTCCTACTCTGCACTGCACTGTCTGGGGCTTTCTATCTGACTGTTATTATCTTCTTCCCTGAGATCTGGCTGCCGCCCCTGCTAGTGCTTTCTCAGGAACACCTGCCTTTGTTGTGTAAACTTTGCTCTACCTAATTTACTTAAAGTTGATTGGTTAATTTTAAAAAGGTCTATACCAGGGCAGGGCAGAAATTGTGGGGTGGAGTGAAGGTTCCAGATTTTGGAGAGAGAAGGATGTTGAGTAGAAGAGAAGTATCAGAGGAGAAACAAGAAACAGAATCACTGTGGGAGAGGGAGGTGGCCCAGATAAACAGTATAAGCAAGGATTTTGAAACTATGGATGGTAAATAGCCCAGACGGAGCTGATTAAAGCAGATGGCCTGGGATGGGGGCTGGGAAGTACTTTAGGGGTTAATATCTGCCAAGCCCCGGGGAATGTAAAGCTTATTCTAAAATACAATAGGTGTCTGTATCTTTTATTGATTATGACAGTGGGCTAGATAATACTGCTGTAATAACCATAGGCTTTAATAATACACATTATTAGTCCAACATTTATATTTTCTACAACATTGTTCAACGAGGAACCCCAAGAAACAAAGGAATGGAAGGTGGCTCCCTGGCCCACACTAAGCATACCTCTCTCTCCAGCAACATCTCTGCCCTCACAGAAATGCTCCAACTACTAACTGACATCAAAACAAGATACATGCCAAGTCCCACTTTGCAAATAGGCCAGGTTCCTCCAGGGCCATGTCCCCACTGAACCCACAGGCTCCAGCTGTCCTGAGTTAGTCAGAGTTGAAAGTCCTGAGCCTAGTTCTGTTGTCTATACTACAGAAATTCACTGCGCCGAGAATTTGTATTATGGCAATGAAAAGGGCTCAGGTTCAATTCCCAGCACAGGCACACGCATAGGCACATGCACAGGCACAGGCACAGACACACGCACAGGCACACGCACTGGCACACACACAAGCACACACACAGGCACACACTGTGGCTCACAACCATGTGTGTAACTCCATTTCAGGGGATTCAATGCCCTCCTCTGGCCTCCAAGGACACCAGACATGCACAAGGTGCACATAAGACATACATGCGGGCAAAATACCCATACACAAAATAAGTAAATCTTATAAAATAAATAAATATAACATAACTCAAAAATGTCAACATATTAACTCTACTCCATTGGCGATCTTCTCCCAATAAAATGGGACTTTACATAATGTAGGTCTTTTGTGATCACAGCTCCCTGAGGTCCACTGCTCACACTAACACAATCGGTTTGAAGAAACAAAAACCAAACCAAACCCAACCTAGCAGTAAAATACAGCCATCTTCAGTCATTGCTGCCTTTGGTTCACTCTCAAAAGGCCACATGATTATATATGAGATTTATAAACTACAGCAAAAAAACTAATACGTAAAAAAGCAAGTTACTCCATATGAAAAGCACTGCCTCTGCATATACACCCACTGCACACAACTTACTTCTTCAATTAATGGGGATGGATAAGAAGGCATTGCAACTCCAGAGCCTGTATTTATAGGAGCCAGAACCTACAAGTCCCGAGTTTCACTTTAGACTCAGCTGGCACTAATGAGCATTGAACCAACCCCAAAACATGTATTTTTAACTACAGACTTAAAATTCAATCAATATACTTGTTAACACTCAGTTACTGGGAAGCACACTATGATGTCACTTAATATTAATAACCAGTATCATTTTTAAAAAGATATGTCTCCAATTAGCCAAAACTGGTTGCTTCATTACAAAGTCACTTACAGAAATATTTAAGATGTAGTTGGGCATGGTGGCACAGGCCTTTGAGCCCAGCACTTGGGAGGCAGAAGCAGGCGGATCACTGTTCTTAGTGGCCACCCTAGCCTACATATAGGACACCAGGACTATGTAGAGACTCTACCTCAAAAATGAAAGAATAAACAAATAAACACAAATTAAGGTACATATCTCTAGTACAGAAAACTAGAAATAAGAAATAAAAGTAACATAATGTGGAGGCTGGGGAGATGGCTCAGCATTTAAGACACAGGTTCAGTTCCCAACACCCACATGGCAACTCTGTAACTCCAGGAGCCGACACCCTCACATAAACATACATACAAGCAAAACACCAATGCACATAAAATAAAAATAAATAATCTGGGGGCCAGGAGTGGTGGGGCATGCGTTTAATCCCAGGACTCAGGAGGCAGAGGCAGGCGGATCTCTGTGAGTTCGAGGCCAGTGTGGTCTACAAAGAAAGTCTAGGACAGCCAAGGCTACACAGAGAAACCTGTCTCGAAAAACCAAAAATAAATGAATAAATAATTGTTTAAGAGAGAATAACAACGTGGTATGATGAAAGAGTGAAAATCAAGGAAATCTGGATCATATCTGCCCCAACTATTAAAAACTTGCTCTTTGAGGCTGAAGAAATCTGTACTGTTCCTTAAAGTTTACTTCTAAGGCTTCTGAGTCTTTCAGCAATTAGCCAAGCATACTTCTGTCTCGTGCCAAACCCAAACCCAAGAATGCTCAATGACTGACAAAAGTAACCCTGGCCATCTGTCAGCACCCACTGTGAGCTGCTAACACTTGCCCAGTTCATTTCCAAGTGCTCTGAAGATGCAGGGCACTTAGAAAATGCTCACTAATAACACAGACCCACACTGCACAACCGAGCAGGCTCTTTTTAGAGACTTTTAAAAAATGCATTTATTATTCATTGGGAGTGGCATGTGCCAACCCTTAAGCAGGTCTTTTGTTAATAATACTTATTATTATTAACTGTACAGCTTAGTGGGAGTCACTGTGGCATTTCCAAACATTCTTATATCATTGTATGCTGGGCATGGTCCACTTCCTACTTTCTTTTTTTCTTCCCCGTTTTTTGTATTTGTTTGTTTGGGTTTTGTTTTTTGTTTGTTTGCTTGTTTGTTTTTGGTTTTTGGTTTTTTTGAGACAGGGTTTCTCTGTGTAGCTTTGGCTGTCCGGGACTCACTCTGTATACCAGGTTGGCCTTGAACTCACAGAGATCCACCTGCCTCTGTCTCCCTGGGTGCTGGGGTTACAGGCCTGGCTCCCACTTCCTTCTTTCTGGTCACCATTTCTTGGTTTTAGTTTCCACAGAGGAGAGAATCAGTCAATTTGTCTGAGTGTGACTTAGTTCACTGGATCCTACAAACAACTTGGCTTCCTTATTCTTTATGGACAGCTGCTAGCACTGGTGCGTACACCACATCTCATTTTCTTTGTCCATTCTTGTTACTGAGAACATAACACACGACAGCTGTGACTAGAGAAAATAAACCTGTGGACATGTGGGCATCTCTTCTGTGTGCCTACTTCATTTTGCCTGGATACATACCCAGTCATGGGAGAGCTGCCTCGCATGACGGCTCTATTTTTAACTTTCTGAAGGACCTCCATTTCTGTTCCTTGCGTGGCTGCACCCGTCTACATTGCTGCCTGCAGTGTACAAAGGTTCTTTTCAGCATTTGTCGTATTTTGTGTTGTTTTGATAAACAGCCATTCTGACTGAGATGAGGTACTACATGACATCATAACTATGATTTGCATGTCCCTAAACAGCTGACAGCACTGAATATTTTTAATACATATTTACTGTCTGCAGTGCCAATTCAGACCGTGTTCCCATGATGTCATCATATTATCTGCTATTTTGTTTTACGGTTTTGAGTTCTTACATTTTCTAGGTGTCACCTGTCAGAGAACTCCAGCAAACACTGCAGACTCTTTTGATGACTGTTTCCTTTGCTGGGCAGAAGCTTTCAGTCTGACTGAACTCATTTAAACAATGGATTTTATATAAGCAGCGCTGGAAAACTTCTTTGCTCTAAGTTTGGTGGTAAAATTATTCCATTAAAGCAAGCAAACGCAATCAGAACATAAAATGAAAGATCTCTCACAGGTAAAAAGGTACATGTAGAGCCCTAACTTAGCATAATTTGGCACCCTTTGCATACAGTAGCTTAAAAATCCTATTTTTTTTTAAAGATAGATTTATTTATTTATTATGTATAGTGTTCTGCCTACATGTACACCTTCAGGCCAGAAGAGGGCATCAGATCACATTATAGATGGTTGTGAGCCACCATGTGGTTGCTGGGAATTGAACTCAAGACCTCTGTAAGAGCAGTCAGTGCTCTTAACCTCTGAGCCTTCTCTCCAGCCCTGTTACAACTATTCTTACTGCAAAAATATATACTAAAACAGATAGTTTCATTTGTTTGTACACATAAGTGAACACAGTTTAATTTTGGTCATATTTGCATTTAAAACATCATATAGTCATCTATCTTTATTTTGCAATCTTAAGTCATACCTAGAAAATACTATAAGCATATTCTTTGGTGTTTATTCTAGTCATTATACTTTCAAACTTTATGCTTAAAAGTCAAAGCTTTTTAACATACCCCTTTTTATGAAAGAAACATAAAACCAATCTAGTACCTTCCATAAGTGAACAAACACTGGGGGGTGGGAACAGTAGGGCGAGGGGCACACCACCCCAGGCAGATGAGAGCACTCTCCATTCACACCTTTGTGAGGGTTTTTTGTTTGTTTGTTTGTTTGTTTGTTTCTTACTCTGCATGAGAGTAGAAAAGTGGCCATTCTTCATTTTTCTTTACTGAAAATTGCATCAGGAGTTGTTAAGTGGTATCCAAGAGCTCATGGAAGTTCTGAGTTCTGCTTGAAAATGTCCGTGCAGCTGTGGTCACTGGATATAAAACATCTCATTAAAATCCCTTCAAAATTATTAATACCTACTGCTGAGGGAACTATGCTGGGAGGGAAGACTGGAGGTCTCCTGTGCCTAAAGGAGAAGCAGACCACCTAAGACAGAGAAGCATAGTCTGCATAAACCAACACTGGCCTGGGACAAGGAGAAGGCTCAAGTCCCACGGCGGCAAACCCGGACATCGCCCCATCTTCTACCACAGACCAAGTACAAGCAAGTTCAGGTCTTTACAAAGGAGGCAGTCCGAGCTTTCTGGAATGTCAACACCCACTGGTGAAGAGGCACTGAAGGCAACTAGGCCCACAAAACAACAAACACATAAACTCTCAAACTCCAGGTAAGACTGCCAGCCTGAGCAACAGTCTCAGCCACACCCATTTCTCAGAATAAATACCATTTTTTTTCATTCTCACAAACGTGGCTGAAACCCAAACAAACATATTCAAGACAATCATTGTCAGGAGGAAACACGATCCACAGACAGACTCAGAGGCAAGTCAAGTGTTGGCAGTACCGGTCAAGGATTTTAAAATAATTATGAAGGGTAATAGGCACAGGTAATCATATGCACAATAAAATAAAAACAGTGCGATAAAACTAAGGAAGCCAAGCACTGACAATAAAAGCAACGGGAATGAAAACACCAAAAATAAAGTCCTAACTTGCTGTTTGCTTACCTGGAAATGAGTATTCACAGGAAAAAGCAGGGTAACATTTTTATCCTTTCTTGTTTAAGTTGTCAGAATAATAAACAGGTGCTCTACTATCTTCCAAAGCTGATGATACCTACTTCCTAACCTCAATTCCTTTTTCTTTCTCAGTAATACTAAATCGTGTGATCTTGCTGACGTCTATGGATATAAACACGGTGATACCATATTCAGAATTTTTTAGCATATTCCTGGATACTGAGAACTTTTGAAACTTAAAGGACAACAGTGTGGAATGCTGTCCTCTCATAGCACAGCTGCTGCCCTTGAACTCTCATGCGACGAGACTGCCTTTAAAAGACCTGCCGGAAGTCCACCATTAACTTCCCACGATAGAGAAGGAACTGGGGCCCCTCCCCCACCAAAGGGTTTACAAACAGTTAACTATTGGTTAGGAGGTGGGGTTCATGAGGCCTTGCCCATAACCACGGATTTGTAGACAGTTAACAGTTGCTGGTAGGGAGAGGCTCACAAGCCTCTCCAGGATTTACAGGCAGTTAACACTAGCTGGGGGAGGGGCTCATCAGGCTCCGCCCCATACATGAGGCCCCTCCCTTACCTAGGGAGTTATAGACCATTAAGGATGCTGGGGGAGGAGCTAGTTGACAGTTGCTGGGCCAGAGAGGTTCACAAGGTCCCCCAGGATTTACTAGCAGTTACTTAGAGATTTTTTTTTTCTAATTCAGCACCCATAGGCATACCCTTTTGTAAGTAACTCCAATTTCAGTCACTAGCTCCCAGGCCTTTCCTATACAGAGTGAGTACACATTTGGCCAGTCTCCTTAAAAGAAGGGCATGCAACACGTAATAATTTTAACAAAAACTCAGGTTCATTTTGTACAGAGAACAAGAAAGGTCGCACTAAGTAACAAGAACCAAGGTAGAGAGGTCTGGAACCCCTCCTACCACCACATACAAACCTTCCTCTTCCCTAGAACCAGATGATCCAAATCTCTTGGATTCCTTTGGCATAGAGACCAATACACGTATATAGAGGGGGAGGGGGAAATCAATGAACCAACCATATGCATTAATTTTAGGAGCAAAAGAATAAAATAACTGGTAGAATCCCAGGTGGAAAAACAACCTCTCCAGAATTACCTGCTGACCAAGCCAGCACCTGTGGAGTATCTATCAGTAGTGAAGGCTGTCTGGGGAGCTAGGGAGGCAGCTCAGGGACTAAGAGCAGCTGTTCTCTTGTAGAGGGTCTCCCTTTGGTTACCAGCATTCACCAGGCAAACCACAACTGCCTATAACTCCAGCTATAAAGGATTTGACTTCTTCTTCTGGACTCTAAGGACACTTGCTCATAACATGGTGTGTACACACACACACACACACACACACACACACACACACACACACACACACACGAGCTATTTTAATTTAAAAACAAAAAACCTGGCCTGGAACTGGCTGTATCAATCAGGCTGACCTTCAGCTCAGAAATATGCCTGCTCCTGTCCCCAAAATGCTGGGATTAAATAAAGGCATGAGCCACCATGCCCAACCAAATTACATTCTAAAAAAAACAAACACATTATTTAAAAAATTTTTGTTGTTGTCATTCTTCATATAAAGACCATTAAGGCACAATCCTGGCAACCTGAATTTGATCCCCAGAACCAGGTGAAACTGGAAAGAGAACTGGCTTCCAGTAGTTGCCCTGTGACCTCCATACAGGGATGGCATGGCACAGGCTGCGATCTGGGACTTAGCAGTAAAAAAGCTGAAATGAAAGTGTAACAGGCGCAGATGTCAGCACACAGAAGAGGCCACTAGCCCACATGGTTGGAGGAGTGGGCAGGAAAAGCCTGCAAATGAGGCAAATGCAACAAGCACAAAGTCTCACCGTTCTGTTCTGGAAAATATATTGATGGTGTCTGTCAGAGTATGTGCCTACAGGGAGGGAGGGTGCACATCTGTGCATGGGCAGAAGCCAGGAGGCACTGGCTCCCCCAGGAGCTGGAGTTACAACTATTTACATGACATTCACTAGTTAACACAGAAATCAGCCTCTCTAGCTCCCAGGAAGTGTGCCATGTTGAAGAAGTGAAACTGAGGCAGTAAGGCTGAAGCTGGAGCAGTTAGTAGGACAAGAGGGTAGGAGCAGACCTGAGGACACAGGAGGAAGGGTAGAGTGGGGGAGGGGAAGGTTTAACAGCTGGTGCTGATGCAGAATAGTAACCAAGTAAGGGCCAGGCATGGCGGCGCACGCCTTTAATCCCAGTACTTGGGAGGCAGAGGCAGGTGGATCACTGTGAGTTCGAGGCCAGCCTGGTCTACAAAGTGAGTCCAGCCCAGCCAAGGCTACACAGAGAAACCCTGTCTAGAAAAACCAAAAGAAAGAAAGAAGAAAAAAAAGAATGACAAAGTTAAGACCTCTTACAAGGTATGGATTCTAGACTAAGGGCAAGCAGAACTTGAACGTGACTTTAAGCCAACTAAGCAATGGAATGAGATTTGCACTTAGAACAATAAATCTGCCTGCAGCATGAAAAATGGATGAGAGAGGGATAATGAAGAGGCTGCTGAAATTGATAACACGCACTTAAATTGATACAATCACTTGAAATTGATACGCTCGCATAAAACTTTAATACCACCCACAAGCGGCGCTCCCCATGGGCAATTAAAAACGTGTGCGACTTTCTGTGTGGTGGTGCACACCTCTAACCCCAGCTCTCAGAGGACAGAGGACAGCCAGGGCCACACAGTGAAGGGCCACACATCTCTCCTCCTACAAGGATCAAGCCCATCCACTCCCTTTCACGGCATGTCCCCATCCACACCACTTCCTGTCTCCTAGTGGATGCTATGATCACATTACTTGAAAGCAGTTCCCCCAGATAACTCATGTGACTCACCCCTCATTTTCTCCAGACCCCTAACTCAGTATTTGCTCTAGCACGTGGTGACTCACCTTACACAAAGCAATCTTCTTGTAGGTTGTGGCAGTCACTATGTTCATCACTGGCTGACCCCATGGGCAACAAACTGCACTAAACACAAGACACCTTTTCTGCTATGATAACCATAACAGAGACAAAACGAGGCCACAGGCTGACTTGCTAAAGGCTACAAAATTTCTTAAATGCTAACCCGGGATTCAGATGCACGGCTATGGGCACAGAAATAATAGCCTCTATTTTACCTCTGATGTCAGGAGCATCTGCTACAAATATGTACTAAAATAAGATGGAAATTTTGAGGAAAATAAAGTCTGAAATAACCCCATGAAAAATAGAAGCATTAATCAATAAAATATTAAAGGACTGCCAGGCCTAATTAGAGACCTACTAAAACAGAAAGAAATCTGTATGTTAACGTCTCTGACCCAACTGTGAACTTTCCTCGGTGCAGATGAGAAAGGCAAATGTGGTGCAGAGACTAATGGCTGGGAACAATGGACGGCGGGAGACAATTTTGTCCTGATGTACAACACTGGGCACTATGTAGAACGTTTTGGTGTCAAAGCCTTCAGGAAAAGGGTTGCCTAGAGGCATTGGTACATAAAGGACAGGATGCTGGTGAGCATCATGCACTGTGTCAAGGACAGCCTCCTCGGAACATCATCTCCTTCCGTCAGTCAGTCGTGCTAAGGAAAAGCCTGGCTGGGCGTGGTGGTACACACCTTTAGTCTCAGCCCTCAGGATTGAAGAGGCAGGCGGATCTCTGTGAGTTCCAGGACAGCCAGGGCTACAGAGAAAAACCACATCTCCAAGAAAAGAAAGAAGAGGGTAGGGGAAGGACATTGAGAGGCCTGCTGTGACTGAGGTTGGGTTCCAAAGCATGTCAAGGGGGAGGAGAGATCCAAAGATACTCATCGGACCATGATATTAAGAGACCACGACTTTAGAAAAATGCAAAAACTCACAATGTGAGGGACCCAAATACAGCACGGACCAAGTGGACCCTGTGCCGTTGCTGCTCAAGGGTTGACGTTTCACTAGAGAACAGCACTGCTGCTGAGCGTACAGGGTGGAAGATCAAAGTGGCGACCTGGGGTACACAGTGATGGGCCAAGCTCCAGAGTCTTCCTATGCCAGGTCGGGCTGTCCGTCTTACATGCCAAGAAAAGCTGCCGTGGAGGAAACACGTCCAAAAGGACGAGCAAGCAGCTGAGGTGAATTCGGGCAGAAGCAGAAGGCAGAGAGGCCTTGGCAGGTTCCTCCCGCTGCCCTGGGGCAAGGCTGCCAGCTTCCAGCCAGCACCACAGCGTGAAGAGTGAAGCGGGATCTAGCCTATTTCACACTTACTGTCTCGTTTATTCCATGCTTGACATTTACAAGAAAGGTTTACTGCTTTAATATGTAGAACACACAGAGACTGAGAGGCAGAGGTAAGACGACAAAGGGTGTATGTGTGTAGTCACACCGTGGGCAGCAGAGCTGGGGTTCCCTCCAGAATTATCTCACCCCAAATCCGTGCTTTTATGAACTGACACATAAACGACCATGAGTTTGAGAAAGAGAGAGAGAGAGAGAGAGCGAGAGAGAGAGAGAGAGGAATGCGACCGGTTATATGGTCTCAGCCACCGCCCAGAATAAGATAGAGGAACATTTGCCTTGGCTGAAACAAGCTTCCACACAGCACAGTGGCAACCTACCAGACCAGCAGAGCGTGTCACCATGGGCCTCCAGCTGGCGTGGTTTTCTCCCCATCACGGCTTTCCCTTCAGCTCTCCCCGGTTATTTTAACTGTTTCCTCCCTTCCCACTTATCTGACGGACAGTAATTTCAGGGTAGAAGTATTTTAATAGTCTATGTGATACTTTAATGCAGGGCAAAGTGTACTGAGATGCTAAACAAAACTTACTGAGCCCTCGAAGGCCTATGGTACTGGTCTTCTACCTCTCTTTCTTCGAGTACAGTCACTTGGACCACTCACTTGATAGTGAACGGCTTAGAATAAACAGAATAGGACGAGAGGAAAAGCTCCCAGGCTTCTCCTTCCTCTGTCGCCTATAGAGGTGGAGGATAAATGCTGTGCAAGGGAAGGGAAAAGGCTGAGCTACTTTAGTGTAGCCCAGGATGGTCTCAACGTCACTCTCCTCCTGCTTTCGCTTTACAGGCTGCGCCAGGCCCAGCACTTGCACCCATCCCTGCCACTTGTACCCTTTGCTGCAGCAGATACAGTCAAAGTCTACTTACACATTGCTCTATTTCAGTCTCCCAGGAGCCTTTCAGATTATTTCCCAGATCAACTCCGGTTACCACTGGCCTCAGGGGAGAAGTCCATCAGGGCTGCAGACACCGCAGACACATACAGGGACTCTGAGAAAGTTCAACGCGGGAATCACAAGTCTCCAGAGCATTTGTGTGAGAGTTGCAAGAGGAAGCTTCACTGCCAAGTTCAGAAAGAGCTATTTGTCACGAGGGAGAATCCATTCTGAGCAGGGGTCAGGGGAGCCCAGCCTAGCAGCAACCCCTGTCCTTACAGACATTACCTTTCAAGCCGCATATAACAATGATGACGTTTCCTTTGAGAGACAAGCTGAGTCCAAATAGAGATTCCTTCTGATGCAAACCCAAGGATGATCAAATTGGCCCTGGTCAAGAAAATGTTAACATACAATGAACATTTAAGAATGTAATAAGGGCTGGGTGTGGTGGCACACACCTGTAATCCCACGACTCAGGAAGCAGAGGTAGGAGGATCTTTCTGAGTTTGAGGCCAGCCAGGTCTACAAAGCAAGTCCAGGCCAACCGCGGCTGCACAGAGAAACCCCGTTTCAAAAAAAAACAAACAAACAAAAAAAGGTAAGGAGGTAAGTGAGAACTAATCCTTTTAAATGGGCAGAGGTGGCACATGCCTTTAATGCCTGCATTCAGGAGGCAGAGGTAGGTGGGTCTCTTGAGTTCAAGGCCAGCCTAGGCTAAAGAGTGAGTTCCAGGACAGCCAGGGCTACACAGAGAAACCCTGACTCCAAAAAAACCAAAGAACCCAAGATAACAGAAGGAATCCTTTTAAAAAATGTAACAAATGGAGGCTGGAGAGATGGTTCACTGACTGAGAGCACAGGCTGCTCTTCCAGAGGACCTGGGCTCAGTTCCTAGCACCCACATGGCTGCTCCACGTGACCCAGCTCCAGCGGATCTGACAGCCTCTTCTGGTCTCCACAGGTACTAAACCACTCTGGTGCGCAGATATGCGTGCAGGCAAAACACGCATACACTTACAATAAAAATTTTTTAATAAAAGGAAAAGTAAAAACATGTTATATTACAAATTTCAGGGGCCATACATTCAAAATGAGGAAGATGAATGCAAGTAAAGCAACCCAGAAAGCTCACCAGAGTTTGTGTGCAGACTCAACGGTCACAAGGTCTACACTGTCAGGCTAATGGTCACATTTTCAGATGTAGATAAGAGTGCTAGCTTTCTATTTAGGGGGAAAAAAATGGAAGAAGACGCTCTCAGCTTCTCTTTCTTAACTTCACTCTTTCTCATCTTTTTCTTATGGGCTGAAGACATGGAATAATACATTTATTTTGTGGCTGTTGGTTTGCTGGCAACATGGTGTCTCAGGCTGGCTCGGTACTCACAGTGCAGGGCAGACTGGCCTTCAGGTTGTGGCAATTCTGCTGAGGTTATTCTCATGAGCCGTAACACCAGCTTCTTAATATTGTATTTACAGCAGAGCACCTTAAGTGCATAGTTAGAATCTAGGTCAAACTAGAGGCTATTTTTAAGTGGGGGGGGGGAGTACATACTATTAAAATAATACTCAACAGCACCTAAAAGAAAAAAGTGTTCTACTTTCACATATAAATTAATTTCTGACTCAGCCATTTTTATAGCCCAGGCCAGGGGTCACTATAAGTGGAAGTAATGAAATCACACAAAGACAATAGAAAGAAGATGATAAGACTAGAAATGTCCCCCACATAAGGTGAAGAGTATTTTCTGGGCCAGTGAAATGGGTCAGCATGTGAAGAAGGCACTTACTGCCCAGCCTGCCAACCTGGGTTGTATTCCCAGGCAGAGGAAAACAGACTCCGTGGCAAGTTGTCCTCTGACCTCCACACATATGTTGTGGCACATTAGCCCTGACACTTGTTCCTTAAAATGTAATTTAGAAATGAAGAGAGACAGAATATTTTTCTTCCAATGGGCGTAGTGGGGGAGGGGGGCGGTGCAAGGGGAGGGAGACAATGATGGAGGGTAAGGTCAGGACATACCATGGAGACATACACACACACACACACACACACACACACACACACACACACACACACACACTTCCTGAGGCCATTCACTAAAAAATTTAAGCATGAAGGACTGTCCCATGTGACCCAACTGTGCTGCCTGAATACCACGTCCACTCAAGGGAACAAGGACTTTCATGAAAAACGTTAACTGATTTCAAGTCAAGATATTTACAAGTGTGCTTTCTCATGCCAAACTCAAGCAAGCTCTCAAAGACCAACAGAACAAACCGGAACAGTATGGAGAATGGACTGGCCCACACAACATCAACAAAAACAGTGGGCTGCAAGTTGATATTTTAAATGCATCATTAGCTAAAAATAAACTCCCCGATCACTTCTTAAATCAATTAGCTAAAAATAACTCCCAGATCAATTTTTTTGAAAAGTGCTAAACCCCAGTACTTGAAAGACAGAGACAGGAGGATGTCCAAAAGTTCAAGGCCAGACTGGTCTACAGTGTAAGATCCAGGACAGCCAGGTGTGCACAGAGAAACCCTGTCTTGAAAAGCAAAAACAAACCAGAAATAGAATAAATCTAATTATCAGACATTTCTTCTTCCCTTCCTATCTACACACAGCATTCCTCGGCAGCGGAAGGTGACACATGTCTGTAATCTCAGCAGGACAGATGGAACCAGGACAGCCAGGAATTCAACACTATCTTCTAGACCGCCCTGGGCTACAGGAAATTGTCTCAAAAGAAAAAGAAAATGACTTTGTGTCCTTACAGGCGTGCCTGTCCTGCCTGTCTTCCCGATGACAACAATCAGAACCCCAGCCAGAGCCTTGGAGGACTTAGGTTAAAGAGCTGAGGACTTCTGAGGTGGATGAACACTTTGCACATCACAAGCTGACACAGACTGAGGTGCTCTGCCTGCCCCTTGCCATTGCCATGGCCTCTCTGGCTACAGGTTAATACACGCAAGCCTCTGTTCTAGATTTAGTTAACAAGGCCTCATAACAAGGTAAGAATTTTTCTGGGGCAAAAACACTTTTTAAAAATAACCATGAACCCATTAGATTGAGCACAGCAGCCTCTCACCCCCACTCCCACCCTCCCACTGGCCAATGGTCATAATACACAATTTATCAGATTGTCACTCACCTAGCATGTGAATTGATACCTGTTTAGGTATCAATTTGATAATCAAGAGATTTCTATTCCAGTTATGTTAGTACAATATGCTGTGTATGTGTGTGTATACACAACATGGAGGTTCCTCAAAAATAAATTTAATAAAATATCTGCATGCCCATGTTACTGCACTATTCACAAGAGCTAAGCTGTTGAAGCCCATGAATGAACAAATGAAGAAAAATGTGAGATTATTACAATAAAGCATTTATTCATAAAAGATCAAATCTTCTCATTTACAGCAAAGCAGATAAAACTGAATCATATTATTTTAAATGAAATAAGCTATACACAAAAAGAAAAGGGTGTGTTCTCTCATAGGCAAAAGCTTTTTTTTTTTTTTTTTTTTTTTTTTTGAGACAGGGTTTCTCTGTGTAGCCCTGGCTGTCTTGGACTCGCTTTGTAGACCAGGCTGGCCTTAGATTTACAGTGATCCACCTGCCTCTGCCTCCTGAGTGCTGGGGTTAAAGGCGTGCTCCACCACGCCTGGCCCCCTCAAACTCTTAAGATACTAATTTATTTTTCTTTTTTATTGTGGTAAGAACCCTGGAAATGATCTACCTTCTCAAATAAATAAATAAGAAATAAAAAGAAAAGCTTTTAATCAGTTCCTCTATAATTTACTTGTTATTAGAAAATTAAAGCACTATTCCCTTTTATTTGCAAGTTTCTGAAAACCAGGAAATTTATTCTACATTCTAACTAACCTACTCAAAATTCTGTTTATATTCTTACAAGTTACTGTGTGTGTGGTGATTTCAATAAGCTAGGCCCCTACAGACTCATGTGTTTGAAAGCTTGGTCTGTAGGGAGTGGCATATTGAAGTGGGTGCGGCCTTTTCGGAGGAAGTGTGTCACCTTGGCTTTGAGGTCTCACATGCTCAGGTCTCCACCTGCTGCCTCTGGATCAAGATGTAGAACTCTCACCTCCTTCTCCATACCATGTTATGTCTGCCCATATGCCATCATATTTCCAGCCATGATGACAATAGACTGAACCTCTGAGACTGTAAACCAGACCCAACGAAACATCTTCCTTTATAAGAGTTGCCCTGGTCAGGGTGTCTCTTCACAGCAACAGACCCAAACTAAGACGCTGTGTATGGTCTCAGGCATGAAGCCTGCAAAGTACAGAGGAACATGCGAGACCCACTGGTGCTCCTTTGGCTCAAATCAAAGCATGATGGTAGAATTACACCAAGTTACATTCAAGTTGCACATTCCGGACTGCCCTTAGCTTAGCGGTTACTTCGGCAAAAAGACATTCCTTACAGATCACTAGGTGGAAAGTCTGAAAGATATCCCCAATACCAAAAAGTAAGAAGAAGAAGGAAAAAAAAAAAAAAAAAAAAAAACGTATCACAGAACTCACAACATACACAAATTACTCAGGATAACAGCTGCAGAGTAGAATCTGTGGTGTTAACAGGCAAGAACAGGCTAAGGGTCAGACCCAGTTGGCTCTGTCGCCATCACGCCCTGTCCTAGCATTCTCAGAGGGTTCCCATGTAAGGCAGATACCCGCGGAGGCTTCAGGGCCATCAGAACGGTAGGCCTCTTGCTTCATTCTGATCTCCCTGAGATAACCACCTCCTTTCAAGCCAGAAATA
>NC_067147.1:42135460-42192960 GCF_903995435.1 Acomys russatus | reverse complement strand
AGTTTTCCAAAGTGGTTGGACAAGTTTGCATTCCCACCAGCATTGAAGGACTGTTCCTCTTTCTCCACATCCTTGCCAGCATGTGGTGGTGTCACTTGAGTTTTTGATCTTAGCCATTATAATGGGTGTAAGATGGAATCTCAGAGTAATTTTGATTTGCTTTTCTCTGATGACTAAAGACGTTGAACGTTTCAAGTGTTTCTCAGCCATTCAACATTCCTCTATAGAGAATTCTCTGTTTAGTTCTGAGTCCCATTTCTCAATTGGGCTACTTGGTTTTGTGGTGTTTAGTTTCTTGAGTTCTTTATATATTTTGGATATTAGGCCTTTGTCAGATATAGCACTGGGGAAGATCTTTTCCCAGTCTGTAGGCTGTCACTTCATTCTGTTGACAGTGTCTCCTGCCTTACAGAAACTTCTCAGCCTTATGAGGTCCCATTTGTTAATTGTTGACCTTAAGGCCTGGGCTGTCGGTGTTCTGATCAGGAAGTTATCTCCTCTTCCAATGTGTTCCAGGCTCTTTCCTACTTTTTCTTCTAACCGATTTAGTGTCTCTGGTTTTATGTTGAAGTCTTTAATCCACTTGGACTTGAGTTTTGTGCATGGTGATAAATATGGGTCAAATTGTATTTTTCTACGTGTAGACATCCAGTTAGACCAGCATCATTTGTTGAAGATGCTATCCTTTTTGCATTGAATAGATTTGGATTCTTTGTCAAAAATCAAATGATCATATATGTATAGATTCATTTTTGGGTCTTCAATTCGATTCCATTGATCAACCAGCCTCTTGCTGTGCCAGTACCATGCTGTTTTAATCAAGCTTGACATCAAGAATGGAGAATCCTCCAGAGCATCTTTCATTGTACATGATTTAGATATTCTGGGTTTTTGTTTTTCCATATGAAGTTCAGAATTGATCTTTAAAAAATTGTGTAGGTATTTTGATAAGGATTGCATTGAATTTGTAAATTGCTTTTGATAAGATGAACATTTTTACTATGTTAATTCTCCTGATCCATGAACAAAAATCTTTCTATCTCTGATGTCATCTTCAATCTCTTTCTTCAGAGATTTGAAGTTTTTTTCAAACAAGTCATTCCCTTGCTAGGTTAGAGTTACTCCTAGATATTTTATATTGCTTGTGGCACTGTAAAGAATGTAGTTTCCCTAATTTCTTCCTCTGCATCATTGTCCTTTTTATATAGGAAGGCTACTGAATTTTTTGAGTTAATTTTCTATCCAGCCAATTTGCTGAAGGTGTTTATCAGCTGTAGGAGTTCTCTGGTGTTATTTTGGGGGTTACTTATGTACATTATCATACCATCTGCAAATAGGGATAATTTGATTTCCTCCTTTCACATTTGGATCTCCTTGATCCTCTTTTGTTGTCTTATTGCTCTGGCTAGAACTTCAAGAACTATATTGAAGAGATACAGAGAGAGTGTGCAGCCTTGCCTGGTCCCCGATTTTAGAGGAGTTTCCTTGAGTATCTCTCCATTTAATTTGATGTTGGCTATTGGCTTGCTGTATATAGCCTTCATTATGTTTAGTTATGTGCCTTATATTCCCGATCTCTCCAAAACTTTAAACATGAATGGGTGTTGGGCTTTTTCAAATGCTTTTTCTGCATCTAAGGAGATGATCATGTGTTTTTTTTCTTTCAGTTTGTTTATATGGTGGATTACATTGATGTATTTCTGTACATTAAACCATCCCTGCATGCCTGGAATGAAGCCTACCTGGTCATGGTGAATGATATCTTTGATATTTTCTTGTATTAGGTTTGCAAATATTTCATTGAATATTTGTGCGTCAATGTTCATAAGAAAAATTGTTCTGAAATTCTCTTTTTTTGTTGGGTCTTTGTGGGGTTTATAAATCAGTGTAGTGGTTTATAAATCAACTAAGCAGGGACTTAATTTTAGATGAAGTTGCTACTGCTAAGAGTCTGGGATCACTCTTCCCTTCTTCCCTTCAATAGATTATGTGTCTACATTTGCAAACAGTCCTTTTAGGTACAAGCTATTTTCAATCAATATGCCCTTCTCTTCCAGACTGGAATCCATAGCAGAGCTAACGGTATCAGCACAGCCTGTTTAGTTCCTAAGATACTTCTCTTACAGGCTTTGGCATTTTGTTGGTTTGTTTATTTGCTTGTTTTGCTTTGCTTTTACCTTCTTTGCCTTGTTCCTTTCAATGCAAGGTTCTTTACTGGAACTTCTGCACCTGGGCTAGGTTGGCATCCAGCAATGTCCAGGAATAATTCTGTGTCCACCCCTTTGGTGTTGAGGTACACATGTGTCCCCAAGTGTGGGGAAGGGAAATGGAGACTGTGTGGTTTGAATGTCTCCCAAAGGCTAGGGATTTGAGAATTAGTTTCCATAAGGTGGTGCTCTGTTGGGAACTTTGCCTCAGTTGTGAGCTAGAACTGTTAGGAAGGGGTGTAGTAGTCTTGTTACACTGGAGATGCAGCAAAACCACATCAACACTGTAAATACTGTGTTGTCTTACTTTATGAGGCAGGGTGCCAGGTAGCTCAGGGTCGCCTCCTGCTGCTCTTGCAGCATGCAGTCAAACATAAGCCTGAATTTCAGATCACAGCATCCACTACCTAAGTATTGGGACATATAGATGTATACCACCATGCCTCTTTGAATATGATACAGTGGATCACAGCTAAGGCTTTCTGCATGCAAGATAAACACTTCATCAAATGAACTACCGCCAACCCTGATGTCTCAGACCATCATTACTAAATGATGCCAGGAAACTAAAGCAGGCATTCCTCAATAATTTGTAACCTTAGTCTATCTATGTAAACTTCAGCTAGACCCATATTGAGAATGCTTCACTGACAAAGATATTTAGACATAGCTTTCCAAAGTCATGTGTCAGAAAAGAAGAAAAATCTAAAATCAATGATATAAGTAATAAGAACTTCAATCTAATAGTGGGGGTGGGGTGGGGTCACCCAGTTTAATTTAGTGAGAAAGGGGCCAAAATTATTAATATTACAATGAGAAAGGGGTTTCATACCTGAGTTCATGAACATTAGGAGGAACATAAAGGATTTCATAAAGATGCATATGCCTAGGAATTTTATATTCTAAATTACATGGACAATTCTTTGAAGGACATGGTCTCACACATGCAGACAAAGGTCATCTAAATAGGTTTATAGATATTCAAAATGGATAAAAATGAATAATCTTTCAAAATAGAAAGAACTCGACTTGGGTGGTTCAGTAGTAAGTTACAGAAAGAAAAAGCCCAACTCAGTCCCAGCAGTTAGAAGCAGAAGGAATACTTTGCAGCAATACTGGTACTCTAAGGACCAATAACAGCCAAAGTCACTGAATGAAAGTAACACTACAGATCTATCTCTCTCATGAGCATAGAAACAAAATCTTTAATAACATGTTAGAAAAACGAGATACATACTAAAAGACTTTAATATCATAGTCAAATCAACCTACCCCAGTTATCTGAGGCTGACAACCGGATCCACATTTCCACTCTAGTGTAAGAGTCCGAGTTATCCCTGTCACTGGAACAAAATACTTGGAGTGACAACTTATAAAGTGGGAAAGTTGTTTTGGTTCAAAATTTCTGTCCCTGGTCACATGGCCCTGTTGATTTGGGCATGTGTTAACACAGCACACCATGCTGAGAGCCTTGGCCAGGGGGCTCTCTTAGCTCATGGCAAGCAGCAAGAAAAGGGAGAGAAGGAGGCCCTGATACTTCCCACAAAGGCATTGCCCCAGCAGGTTATCTTCATACCTCTTAGAGGCCCTTCTCCCTCCCAACAGAGCCCCAGGCTGTGGACCTGTCACCTGTGGGCTTAGGGAGGCAGTCTTGATTTAAAGTAGAGACCTTGGTCTCCAACTGACAAGGATAAATGCGACCTTCTGAGTATGTGTTCTCACTGACCACTGGCTGTATTGGTTTTCAGTTTTATCCATTTTATTAATTTAATAATTTGTATAGATATATGGAAACATCACGTTTGAATTCGTCTCACCGATATCTGTAGAAGGGCCTGTATCAAATAGCCCTGTGATGTATTGAATACAAGGAAGAGGACAATGATAGTAAGAAAGAGATTCAAAAAGCAACGAGGGAAGCAGGCAATCCTCGTTTCTCATGTTGAATCTGTGGTTAGCTAATAATTTTCATTAAATTCCCTTTTCCTGTTATGCTCCTCTCACAATCTTACATCACTTCAGTGAACTGAAAGTTAAACTTTCCTTAAGGAAAAATATAATTAGCACAAAAGTTACCTAGACATTATATATATACTTTTCTCAAAGTTTCCATTGCTGCAGTCTTCCTGCTTCCAGAGCCAGTTTGGAACTTCCTGTTTCATACACAAGTAAACTAAGGTACAGGTAGGTTAAAAAGTTTATCTGGAACTCTATAGCAATTAAAGATAACCTTGACTCTGATGGCTTGATGTTCTAAATTTTACTTTGGTGTGTGTGTGTGTGTGTGTGTGTGGTGTATGTGTGTGTGTGTGTGTGGTGTGTGTGTGTGTGTGTGTGTGTGTGTGTGTGTGTGGTGTATGTGTGTGTGTGTGTGGTGTGTGTGTGTGGTGTATGTGTGTGTGTGTGTGTGGTGTGTGTGTGTGTGTGTGTGTGTGTGTGTGTGTGTGTGTTTGTGTAAATAACCTCCTGAGTCCAAGTAGTGATGCTGTCATATATAGGCAGAGGCTGGAATCCCCCACAGCTGGTGTTGCAATAGGCCATGCGTCACCTGACACAGGTGCTAACACTTGAACATGGGTCCTCTAGTAGAGCAGCAAGCACTTTTAACCACTGAGCACCACCCCATCCCACCCACCCCTACCCCCTGCTTCCATATTTTCAATAAATATTAAAACAGCTACAAATATATAGGTCAATTAAAGATAGATTTTCAATAATGCTTTATAAGATGTCATCTCCTGGTGCCCATCTGGTATCACACACAGTGGACAGACCTAGAAAGTGGCCATTGGCTACCTGGGCTCTGTTTGCCGCAAGCTGAGCTTCATTCACACATGCAGACCCTCAGAAACTTAGGTTCTTCCTCGGAAACAGAGGCAGTCTAACAGGGTATTCTCTAGGGTCCCACTGGTGTGCTGAGTCTTCTGGATTTTTTTTATTATTATCATTTTATTTTAACAGCCTTTAATTTATATTATCTCCTGTATAGTGATGACATGGAAAATGGCATGACAGCCTCAGTCTGTAATGTGTTCCATGCTACACTACAGAGGCCTTAAGTGAATCTGTGATTGCGCCAGGATTAGAATTTACAGCCATGCCTGATCTATTGCTTTTCTACTAAACCATACTGCCTCTGCTTAATAATAAAATAAGATTTAAAAGGCAAAACTTCATGATTTCATACCAGCATATGCAAGGGTAAAAGTGAAAGGCCCAGCTGTAAAACCACCTCACCATAACAACTGTGCGGTATTTACACTGCAAACTCTGTACTTGTCTACCCTTGACTGAAAGATGGCAACGCGTGCTCTGCCAGACTGTGGTGGAGTTTTAAAAATTAGAGGCTGATGGCCCGTAAGTCTGAAAACTTTGTATAAAAATATACTTAAACAGCATTTTAAATACTGGCAAATTACTCGAAAATGAGTAGATGTGATTTTAAGGGGAAAAGATGTAAGCAATGACTAAGAACAAATACTAACTAGTTAAATTTCTCTGTTTTCAAATCTCAAGTGACTGTATATATATATATATATATATATATATATATATATATACTTTTTTATAAGCAGAATAGAACATTTTAACAATAAGGTGCTTAAAATTTGGGTAATTCATCAAGATCAATGTAAATTTATATAATGAAGCATCACTGAGCATATACATAGCCAGGAAAGTTTGCAAGCTTTTTATCTACTGATTTAATAGTAAATGCATTAAACATTCTAGTTGAGTAGGAAGAATCTGACATCTGCAATAATAACTTGTACAGGACAAAACCAGTGAGAACCTTGTTATTTGAAATTAATGCACACAAATGGGTACACCTTGAAACATGAAGAAAAGTCTTAAAAATTAAAATTAGATTTGTTTATTACTCAGGATGGGGAATATTACATATAATTTGTGTATTTGGAGAATCCAGAGAAGTAGATCAGCTGGTAAAGCAAGAGGGAAATCATGCCTGGTACTGGGAACCTGTTACTGTTCTAGTTGGTGGCCTGACCCCAGTAGAGTGGAGCCTAAAGGTGAGGTGGACCAGGAATGAGGTCTCATTCAACAGCTATCTTTATTCATAGCATCAGACAGTTAAAATTCTGAGTGTGTTCTGAGGTAGTATCATATGAGCTCAGACTCTACATAGTGACAAGAGCAAGGTCATAAGTGTTTAGGCTGCATACAGTCATGAGGAAGACTCATGCTTGGAAACATCGATCTGCATAGTAACCGGTAAGGTTACAGGTAATCTGAAGTAACCCCACCCCTGTTTACTACAGCAGGAAGAGGCACAAGCACATTCCAAGAACAAATCTGTTTTATGGAGGACCCGAAGTTACAAGATTCTTGTCATGTTTACGTGGCCTTTTCTCACAAGCTCTTAGAAATTTTCTCACACAGCTTCATCCTTGGACCATGCTCAGACACGTAGCCACCTGCCCAGGTCTTGAGAAAGTCATGGATGTCGGAGGAGAACCTACAACAACCGCTTTGCTAAACCAGCATTTTTATAGAATATTCTTAAATATTTGCCTTTGTACTCACAGATAAGTACGCTCTTCACCCCCCATAAAAGAAACTTCATTTGGCAACGGACAGAAACCGCTACAGAAAGCTCCAACTAGGCAAAATGTCTAGTGTTTGATCCCGGTCCTAACACAGGTATCTATGATACTATTTTCATACCTAAGGCTAGGAGATCACTTCAGAAGAGGAAGCGGAAATAGTGTAGGCCAGGATTGGGGAGTTTGCTGGGAGCTCTTGTCTCCTAGTAATGTCAGGAGCTACAGCCATGAAGTTTTACCAACATGGCTGCCTACATGTGAGACATACAGGGACAACAACAACAGACATAGTGATGTGTGGAGAGGGAAAAGCCCATGAGGCCTCAACTCTATAGAAAGAATTACTGGAAATTAAGTAAAGATGATAGTGGGAGAAATAGCTTTCCCCAGGGAAGAGTATCTCAATTGGTTATTCAATACCAAAGGGTCAGCTCTGAAAACATACACACAAGTAACACTATACAGTCTAAGCAGGTAATATTTATATATTTGGGCATATGTTTATATACATGTATATGGTGTGTATTTTATATGCATGTGCATAACGATAACTAATGACAAAAGAAGCCATCAATTTGAAAGGGAGCAAGAAGGGGTATAGTGGGAATGCTTAAAGGGAAGAAAAGATGGGGAGGAAAAAGAAGCAAACTGTTTTAAATGAAGGCATTTTAAAGTTTAAAATTATATTCCACAAATAAGTAAAGTTTTCATACAAGTATTTTGTATTATATTTATCATCTATCTATCTATCTATTATCTATCTAACTATGGTGTGTGTGTGTGTGTGTGTGTGTATGTGTGTGTGTGTGTGTGTGTGTGTGTGTGTGTGGTGCCTTTATCATGGCACTTTTGAGGAGGTCAGAGGATAAACAGTGAAAGTTCATTGTCTTGTTCCATCGTATGGGGCTCTGGAATGAAATTCTAGTCATGAAATTTGGAGGTAAGCAATTTAACTCCCTGAGCCATCTTGCTTGTCCTTTACAGACATTTTATGTAAGATTATAACTTCATCTCAAAATAGATAATCAGCCCTGATAATATTTAAAATTTATTCAGAGACGACACTTGACATCGTACATTCAGAGCTGTTATTTTTCCCATTAGCTGTTATTTTCTTAAACTGACAAAAACTACACTTTAATTTGACTTAGAATGAAAATAAATGAAGTCTAATGTTGATTTCCATTTGCAAACTCTGAAACTTGCTGTTGAGTTCATAAAAATCAAAGGGACTGCAATGTATTGATCTGAAGACCTGAGCTTCATTTTCAGTTCATTTCCTGAGAATTCGCTTTCTGACATTGCCAGAAGCATATCCTTTGCAAATACACAAATGGAAAACATTAGTTCTCTAAATAAGGTTCAGTTGCTGAAACTGAACGTCCTTGTCAAATGTGGCAAGAAATGCAGGCTGCTGCCGTGCAGCCCCATTAAGCAGCCATTCTCTGCTGGGTTAAATGAGCTGGGCACCACTGCCTCAGGCGCACCGGAAACACAGGGTGACTGGGTCACTCAGCTGAATCCCTATCTTCAGGACCAAAGCCCCATTCAAAGCAGGCTTTTCCACCAGAGCAGGATGCTTAAATCATACTTTGTTTATACTGTAGGTGGCAGGATTTTATGCTTTAAATATCCTTCTATAATCCTGCATTTTCTTGCAAATAAAAATCCAAGGCACTTCATCCATCAGATGATGTTTTATGAAAATATTCAGATGGCTCAAGAAAGAACAGTCAAGTCCTGATGGTGGGTGCTTTACATCCTCATTACTATTTCCAAGTACATATTATTTGATCTTATTGCACATTATACGCCCCGTCTCCTTGTTCTTCAAATTCAATACTTTCTTAAATTACAAATGATTCAAGATACTGTAGGCAATACTTATTTTTAAAATGTTAAAGAATGAATTCACTCTTAATGTCTGTGCTACTAAGTAGTGTCGTGTTCAGGAAGTCTCTCCTGGGCCCTGGTGGGACTCTATAACCAGTGTTTTGGTATTTACATGCAGTTTAAAAATGACTCCTAGTGACTCATTGCTACAGACATACATAAATGCACTTCCCAGTCCTCATTAGTGATGCTTCTTCATGGAGTAGATGCCAAACAGGGCAACTGATCAAGGTGTAGAAATCAAGAAACCAAAAAATTCTCATCCCTAACTTGGACTCAGAACTGTTCCAAAAGGGGCGCTGGATTACAGTTTGGTCCAGAGCTGGTGGCTAACTACGGGTAGACACAGCAGGGAAGCCATTCATAAGGACTCAAGGGTGATTGTGACAGAAAGCACAAGATCTGCACAAGCCTAAGAAAAAGCCAACAAGTGGAGGGGAAGGAGTCATGAAGCCCCTTCCTAGCTAAGTAGCTATTGGCAACTCAGACCCTAGAGCATCTAGGAGAGGGCGAATGGGGCTTCTCAGTCTTCTTAAAGATGTGGCACCTGGTTAGCAGACCAAGCTCCAGCAGAAGAGACCGTGTACCCAAGAGTATGTGGGCAACACAAATTGGTAGGAAACAAAAACAAATCAGAGACAAACAACAACAAAAAAGAGAGGACACAATGCTGGGTACTTAGGGAAGAGGGGATGGGCCTGGAGGTAGTTGGGGAGAGGAAAATAGGATCAAAATACATGTACGAAATTCTCAAAAAATGAATACAAAGATAAATAAAAATAAAAATCAATTCATTCATACACAAGGTAAGATACATGCATGGAATGAATTATAACTTTAAATCCTAATGACTTCAAATAATTTTGACATATTTCTGAAATTACATATAATTTTAGTCATCAACACGTGAAAAAATTAAACACAAATTTTTATATAACAACCATACAAAAAATCTTGATAATTCTTATTTTGTGAAACGTAGTATTGTTATAATCTCTATGGAGACTTTTAATGGCATCTATATTCAAATTTTTGATATTTATAGAGTGCATATTTAAGATATACTTTTTCATTTTTTATTAAAACATTTTCAACATGTGTCTCTTTTTTTAAATAAGGCATAGGCTGGAGATATTGTGCAGTGGTTTAAACACTTTGCTGCTCTCATAGAGAACTGCCATTCCATTCTTGGTAAGGATAGCAGGCAGCTCACAGCTGCCCGTTTCTGCAGCTCCAGAGAATCTGATACCAGTTTATGGCCTCCCTGGGCTTCTTCACACATGAGGCATATGCATATACACACAATACAAATATTTATATAAGTAGAAATCAGAGTGTGTCTGGGCAGACAAATTTCCTGGCTAGCCTTGGTAAAAATAATTTATTTGTATTTTAAGCATAAAATACAGTCTTAGCATACATATCAAGACTTTAAAGGAAAAATTAATCCATGTGGTTTGAAGTTCATTTTGTTAATAATTAAGGCTTAATACTCTACTCTGCTTTCAATTAATTTTTCGGTGATTTTCACATAATTATTGAAGAACATATATAGTGGAACAACAAGGTGATAGTAGGACACACATACACATGAATCATACAAATAACACCTTCTTGTTTCGTCTCACCCACAAGACTAGATTGCAACGATTGACAAAGGTAGAATTTAGGGACATCGTATCTTAACATATTATTAAAAAAATCTCTTCAAAACATCCAGTCTTATTTGTATGTTAATCTCAGATATTAAGTTTGAAATAGTATCTTTCACAAGTTTACCAGATTTTAGTCTATGTAACATATACACATTGAATATCCTTTGAGTGTCACAGTACTTCTGTGACTTTGACATAGAGTTGCCAGTAAGTAACAGAAAGAGAAGAAATGTAAAGCTCAAGGTGGCTGATTTGCCCAGCACTATAGAGACAGAGACTGGATCATTTAACACTAAATTTAGCTCAGGATTCTACAACCATGAATGCCTGTACCTGGCTTTATAAAGTGCCTTATTTGGGTAATTATGAATGATAATTTCTCTGAAAACTCAGGAATCTACAAAGTGTGTTTAAGCTTTGGCACAGTTTCCTTTGAAATCTGGGCTATGCTATATTTAGCTTATAGAAATGTACATGATGTGTCCATCACGAATCATCTTACCTTGGCTAGGATGGGGTAACATCCCCTCACTCCAGGCCATATTCTAGTCAGATATTAATACTGGTTTGCATTTAATTTTCCTCGATATTCAGAATGAACTCAAATTTTCCCAAGATAGCCATCACAAAAACAAAGAGGTTCTATACTCTATATAACATAGAGAGAAAAAAAATGACAGAATCTTTAGAACCAAGTAGCTCCATGCTTGCCTTGTATAGAAACACATATGCACAAAGAAGGGTGGGATCCAAGACCCTGAAGAGTAAACTTTTGGGGATGAGCACCTAAACGCACAGAGAGCCACATTATAGACTCTCTTTGCTAAAAGAATAACCATAACCAAAGTGTTCTGCTATACTCATAGACCCATGTCTCACTCAGTCATCACCAAAGGAGCTACCTTGTGCAGTAGATGAGAACAAACATGGAGACTTAAAGCAAACAGAAAACAATGTGCAGAGAGTGAGAGACATTGGAACACTGAGTCCTAAGTGGATGTCTTCATTAAATCCCTGCCCTCAGGGTTCAAGCATCTATGCAGAAGGGGAGGCAGAAAGATTGTAAGAGCCAGAGGACCTGGTGACACCAAGAAAACTGTTCTCCAGGCACAATGGGGTTATGCACTTGTAAACTCATAGAGACTGTGACAGCATGCAGAGCTTACACAGCTAAAAGCCAGATGGGGTCCCAGGTCTGAGATGGGGATGCAAACATACGTTTTTATCCACAACTAAGAACATATTAAATCACACGCACTCACAAATGAACTATTAGGTTTCTCCAATGGTGTATCACTGGGCATACAAAACAAACAAAGCTAATCCCCATGCCCAGCAGGGGCAACACAAACCAATCTCAAAGAGATTTTTGTAGACCTTGTCTCATTATTTTGTTCGGGCATTTTTCTTTTTCTTTTTTAAAAAGATTTGTTTATTTATTATGTAAACAGTGCTCTGCCTGCATGTACACCTGCAGGCCAGAAGAGGGCATCAGATCACATTATAGATGAATGTGAGCCACCATGTCGTTGCGTTGCTGGCAATTGAACTCATGACCTCTGAAAAAGTAGTCAATGCTCTTAAGCACTAAGCCATCTTTCCAGCCCAGGCATTTTTCTTTAGTCTTACTGATATTTGGCTTGTATATTATGGTTTTCAAATTTGATTTTATGGATTTCGTGTGTGTGTCTGCGTGTGTGTGCGTGTGTGTGTGTATGTATGTATATGTGTGTATGTATGTGTATGTGTGTGTGTCTTCTTCCTGTTCTTGGTTTGTTTTGTTTTACCTATTTGTTTGTTTTATAAACTGTAAAAGAAAGAGAGAGCATGGAGTTTGGTGGGTGGAGAAGTGGGGAGGATCTGGTAGAAGTCAGGGGAGTAGAAATCATGAATGACCAGAATATATTGTACGGAATGCTTTTCAATTAAAAAACAAATAACAATGATAAAAAAGAAAAGAAGAGGTAATACAACAATAATTGAAGTAGGAAGAAATAGTTTTTAAATTCATTTACTCTAAATATAGGGATGATAGAATAAATAGAAATCAAATAATAATGTTAAAATAGAGTTTAACCTCATTAGTAATCAAAATAATTCTCGATGGCCTATACATATAAGTAAAGGGCATAGATGGTCAGGGTATCTAAAAAGAGTCAAGTAGAAACTACATAGAGACAACTACCTGTATTCTTTAATTATTTTAGAGG
The DNA here is from genome assembly GCF_903995435.1 of Acomys russatus. NCBI lineage: Eukaryota > Metazoa > Chordata > Mammalia > Rodentia > Muridae > Acomys > Acomys russatus. The sequence goes on along the minus strand of NC_067147.1, from coordinate 42,180,430 downwards.
CAGTGTCTCACTCTGTTGTCCTAGGTCTGAAATTCTTATGTGCACTAAGCTGGCCTGGAACTCAAAAATCTGCCTGCCTAAGTCATACATTTTAAATGAAAGAAATTCAGATACATTACTCACACTGAAAATTTTTGCACAGTCCCCTGTATGTATAGAATGTTAGAATTTTATATGTATTATCTATAAGTATATAATATATGACATATGGAATATGTGGCTCTAAAAATAAAATAATAATAATAATAATAATAATAAATAAGACAAAATAATCAGTCTAAAAGTCTGTGTGTGTGTGTGTGTGTGTGTATGACATATCAGTACATAAATAAAGATCTTGTAGGACCAAATGGTTAAAATTTCAGAAACTCTGAATCTGTGTACAATAGGTCCTGTAAACCACCAGCATTTAACCAAGAGGGGAAGGAGTAGATCACTTTATTTAGTAATAGTTCAAAAAAAAACGCAGGGGCTCACTTTTAACCTCCTCCATTATCTGCATTTGTTTAGGTCTATGAGAAGAGTTTTTTTAAAGTCATAATCTAACTAATGAATTCTAGCTATGAGTAAATGAATTGCTACGTGGACAACAGAATCTGAAGCCGAGCTGAATATGGTCTAGTGTAGTAATTATGTAAAACATAGCACCCATACAAGGCTGCTATATATCACTATTAAGGGCATATCTAAGAGCTTTTACATATGGTAATTAGCCCAGTGCAAGCCATTTTAATAATGGTTGTAATTACAATTATTTTCATCTAATTAATTCAAATGGATTTTTCTCATTACATAATTCTCTAGCATCTATAAAATGTCTGCTTAATATCTGTGATACTCCCCTGATTCCAAAGCTTGCCTAGGTGGTCTCTTCCCCCATCTCCTAACTCATATTCAGCAAAAAGAAAATGATCTGAATTGTAAAGTTTCCTATATTACAATATGTAGTGAAGGCTAGGATAACTTTCTATGTACACCTGTCCTGCTCAAAAAGTTCTTCCTCCGAAATTTATGGGTATTGGTCTTAGATATTCCATGATTTTCATCCAATCTATAAATAAGCATGCATACATTGTGTGCATTGGTGTGTGTGTGTGTGTGTGTGTGTGTGTGTGTGTGTGTGTGTAATATGTAACACAAGGGGTACAAATATAAAGATGTCACAGGGTCAGGGGGTTGAATTTTTAGAAATTCTGAATCTATGAACAATAGATCCTTTAAGCCAGCAGTATTTTACAAAGATTGGAAGGATTGGCAAAAGCACACAATCCAGAATGGAAGAGGTAAGAAAGGACTAGATATGTTACCTGCTAAGTGTCTTAAAGGTGAGCCAACCATCGAAGACGTCAAAGGGAAGTCATGCAAGTACTAACTGTGTAGGCGGAGGAACAAGGATTAGAAAGCAGAGCTACCTCCTGCCGCATTTGAAAGAGTAATACTGCCTTATTAATAATGTTTTATTTTAGATGAAGAAGGGGTGTCATAACTGTCCAAGGGTTTTGACCTTCCTACATCTAAAGTCTAAAACTATCAGAAAAGCCATGTTGTATCTCCATTTGATAATGATAAAAGGATTTAAAGATTTGAATACAAATATCCAGGCTTCTTTTTTAACCAACCTGACACTAAATGTTTACTACCCCACTGGAATGTATGTTAATGCTTTGATATGAATAGTAATAATAATTTGAACTTACACCGGCAAATCTTTATGTCACAAAACTCTTTGTTGCCTTGCTTATTTCTCAGGCTGGATGCCGTAAAGTGAGGTGAGCTGATAAACACATATTGAGATGTCTGTTTAACTTAGACTCTGAAAGACGAATAACTGACCCTTTCATATTTTAATCCTCAAAAGAAAGATTACAACTTTATACATCTAAGTTCTGAAAAAGCGAAAGTGCAGCAATAGAGTATGATACAAATCTGGATTGTGAAGGCAAATAACAGATATATCTAATCCAGCCTTTGAAAGGGCTTTTACAGTCACCCCCTTCATCGTTATACCACAACCATTTATTTTCAAAGTCTCAATCCAGGTCTTTTCCAGTCAAAAGAAAACTATTTTAAAAAGAATTAATACAAGCTAACTGTGCTATCTAAATACCCAAACTTAAAAATATCTCTTATGAATGGAAGAATAAGACTATAAAGAGATAAAATTCTTAAAGAAAGTCGAGTAACAGTTAACTAGTAGTCATAGAAATATCAGAGAGATAGACCCAGGCTTATATTATTCATGCACTACTCAAAAACAGCCCAGATCACTTTTGAAGCCCACTCCAGAAAGAACTGTAATTCTTTAAATGTTCATGTTTATATTAAAGGAATGTTTTAACTAACATTTTAAGTATTTGTTTGACAATACAATTTTTACATCAAAGGCCAAGCAGTGGTACTCATTACAGCTTAAATATTTAGCACATCGAAATAAGGAATAGCTGTGCCTTTCAGAGTATTCAGCAGGTTGTAGCTGATACACAATGTATACATTCAAATAACATTTTCCCTGAAACTAAATATAGGTATAGTCAACTTTGGTTATTTCTATATAATCCATAAGTTACTGGGGCTGTTCATTGCAGATTTATTGTAGAAATACTTGTAATCATTGTTTATGTAATTTCAGTGACTATGATTGATGTTGAATATCACTGGCATAAAAAGTCAGGGCATATTTAATGAGTTTTATTTATGTATGTTTGCAGGATAGGACATTTGAACTTTCCATCAGGGTGATAGACTGATCCCTAAAATATCAAAATAACTTACATCAAATGAAAAGATGAAACAAGATGGTCATGATACTTGCTCATAGATTCTTTTATTTTGTAAAGTTTCATGCTCATTAATTAGTATGTTGGCAAATACAAGTCACAAGAAGAAAGGAAATTAAAGAAATGTGAAATACAAAGTGTGGTGTCGCCTGTGGCCTCCTTGTGGAGGTCCTTCATCTTTTGCCCATTAAACTGCTTTTGCAGCTGACACAGTGGTACATCTGACATCTTATCCTGCCCTTTGTTCTAAGACCAACCAGGGCCACTATGAATAGCCAGCAGAGTCAGCTGAATAAATTCATTTGCAGGTGCAGAGCTGGCAGGGGAGAGTGTTTAGCTCATTTGTATAACAGATTCTCTTCTGCCTGGTGGTTTAGGACAATCCCTCTACCTTTGTGGGTTTCCTTGATAGCTGGTCCTCTGCCTTTGCATCCTCTCTTAGTGATGAATAGAGACCACTTAGTGTTTCTCTCTCTTCAGTTCTCTCCAAAGCTCAGTGGAAAATAGCTGTAAGTCACATACTTTTCCTCATTTCTCCTGGCCATGTCATATGGGGGAGATCTTATTTCCATATTCGAATACTTGTATATCCTTCGGCACGCCATGCATGTAAGAAGGTTTAGATGTGAGTCATCTCATTTTTTTTTCTCCACTTTCTCTGTTTATAGAACAATAGCCTTTGAAGCTTACTATAATTCTGCTAATAAGCATCACTCATAAAATGTAGGGGAAAAATTACTGTCATCCGGGAACACATCTCAGCAACTTTCTAGAACAAAGCTTCTCCAAGCCATGATGATCCATTCACTTCTCAGCACTGGATCTTAACATGGACATGTAGTTTCCAATCTCTTTTCCATAATCATGGGTTACTCTGGCTCTGGCTCTGCAGAGCTGGCGTTGCTCCTGAAGGTAAGACCAACATCTTACACAAACATCCTTGAAAATATAGCTCAAACCAAAACTGCAGCTTCTGCTAACGTAATGTAAAGAAATATGAATGCGCCATGAAAAAGTACACCCTAATGTCAAGGTACTGTGAGAATAAAGTAAAGTGAGCCCCATCCAGTCTCTTGTGTTCTAGACATCACCGTGAAGGTCCCTGTTAAACTGAAATCAATGGGCTAAGCAATTAATTAATAGGGGGAGTGTGGGAAGGAAGTGTTCTGACAACAGTGAAATGGGACTGTAAAGTTTTCTTTGTGTGACTTTGCATAGCATCCTCAGGCCCTGATTCAGGCAGTAAGTAAACAAGTGAGGGAGACCACAGTAGCAAGGCGAAGCCTTACTGGTTGCCAAGCCCCAAACAGATGTCATAAAAGACTTTCAATCTCTTCCTCTGTGAAGTTTAAAGTCATTGAAGAACTATGCAGAGGAATCAGGGGCTTCTGCTCTTACATTCATTTCCTCCCCATCCTTTCAACCCGCCCCCTTTCACTCCTCCCTCCTGGGTCTGTCTTTGAGAATAACTGTTTCTCTTAAACTCCTAGAAACATGCAAAGAGAAATCTGTGCAACAGCCATCTGCAGTTCAGGACGAGGTGCTATTTCCGATGAAGGGCGGGACAAACGGGAAGCATCTTCCACTTGCCCTGGAGTGTTTCCTGGCAGCACTTTCTAGACGACACACTGGCAGAAGATGCCAATTAGTGAGCTGGAGACACAGAGATCCAAAGCAGGTGGGAAGAAATGAAATGAACAAGGTTTTCAGGGCAGTGACAAACAAGGAGAGAGCTGTTCAGACAATAAGTTTCAGAAGTTGCCACACAGGTTTCCTGGAGTCTTTGGCAGAATGGTAAATGCAGAAAAGACATTCCAAGAAATGTCGCAAAGACTATACCTGCTGCTGAAAATCAGTTCCTAGGGGAGACTCGGTACCCATAAGACGCTCCTCAGTTCCAAGCATTCAGGAAGGAACAGGATGCTGCTGTGCACGCATGGCCTTTTCCACTTCGGAGTCAAATTTAGGAAGGGAGATGAGATTATTCTTAAAACGTAATGGACATCCACTCTTGCATTTAGTATTCCATCTTTGTAGGGACCCCAATTTCCAGGCCACAGTGAGAAATGGGAGCTTTTTACCAAGCCTCAAGCCTCTCGGGGATTTATAAACAACGTGGTGCGAACTCTGAAAAGCCCGGGTTACTTCCATTACCCAAAATACACCTGGCCGTCCTATCTGAATTATTTCCTTAAATGAGGCCAAAATGTGAACAAACAAAAGTCTAGGCATTGCTTTTGCTTATGGTTATGTGTTCATCGGCCTTAAATCTACCACACAGAACCCGAGGAAACTGAGCGCACTGCTGGGTTCCTTCCCTTTGGTTCCATTTAGCATCCCGTTTAATGATAGAAGGGACACAAATGACTTCAACAGCAGCAAGAACTAAATGCAAATTAGCTTAAGAATAAAGAAAACTGCGAGCTAGGATCTGCATCATACCATCACCCTCGCGTCACCAAGTATTACGTCCAGCATTTATTTTAACATGAGATCTACACTTGCACTGTAATGAGAAGCTATTGCTTAATCCAGTGTAAACTGCTGGCCTTCAGTGTGCTCTAATTAGCTTACTGTCATTCGTAAACAAGATACAAGTATTTAAAAGAGGCTGAGGTACAACTGAGCCTATCCTTTCTCTGACCCAGGTAAACATATGGGCCACGGCAGTAATTATAGTCAACGAAGTATTTTCTAATTAAACAAGAAACATAGAATGATGACTAGATTACAATCCGGCATTGGAGGAGCTTCTTTCTGCCTCAACAGAAGAAGGGAGTCCAGATAGACGTGAGCAGCCTCGCTCACCTGGGGTGAGGCCTCTTGACGAAACGAGGTGAGGCGAGGATATGAGGGGGCTGTGCCACACGGAGGAATCAGTGCTAAGGTCTAGAGATGTGTGTGGGAAACATTCTGGAGTATTGGAGGAGGGCACAAAATCAAACATTAAAATAGGAACAGTCATGGATTAGTCAGGTATAGAAATCCACAACAACACTAAAGGGTGTCTCTGTTATAGATTCAGTATGTATTTGTTCATATATACATGTATATGAAATTGTGATATGTCATTGTGATTATATTACAATGGTATAATATATTCATGATAATATTCAAAGAAAAAGAAGGAGCAATGAAGAAATTGGAAGGATGGGACTTGGACAGGGCAAGTAGGAGGACAGGGAAGGGGAAAACTGATGTAATTATTTTTTAATTAAAATTTATAAACTTTTAAAAAGTTATAAATAAAATGGGCCTCTCAGTAATATGCATCACATTTTCCCCTTTCAGTGTTGACAGTATTTTTTATAAAGGGTAGAATGACATAAAACACAAATATTTACTGAGGTCCTTCAATATGCAAAGTTTTGAAGGACAGAAATTATTCTCTTGTATTAAATGGCATAGAGAGGGGAATGGAATGAGGTGAGCCCACAGGCTCTGCTGGCAGTTGGCAAGATTTATAAATACTTATTTTGTTTTCATTACTAATCCTTGGTGTAAAAATCTATGTTCCTAATTTCATACGAACAGACATGTTGAAGGGAAGTTTGCAGACCAGCTGTGTTGATAACAACATGCTACAATTTCTATCATGGTTATATAGAACCTTTATTATCTGTATATGTTGGTTGATAAAATGAATTCCTATCATTTCAGATATTTTATATATAGCTTTTCAATAAATAAGTGTATAGTATAGTATTATTTTCAATATACGTTGCCATGGCTATTCCTGAGGGAGAGCAAAGTCAGCAAAGAGCTCTTCAGACTTTAATTCTGACATAATTACTTATATGTGCAAATACATAGAGAAGTTTAGTCACACGGTTAGGCAGCTAATTGTGTTGAAAATACAATTGCCTGCACATGAGATAATCGCGCCCCTAGGGTGCACACTTCTGCTTCAGAACTATTTTTAAGTCCTCAGGGTTTCAGCTACCTCTTGACTCTTGGAAAACAATATCAACACTCAAGCAACTAGATGGAACCATGCATCTGTTTCACAGCCACAACATTAAATTTGATTGCAAAATAACGGCAAGAAATTAAAAGTTGAAAAGTTGGCAACTGTGACCATGACAAATAGCAATGCTTGTGCCATCAATTTTCTATGTATACGGCGAGTACTTGAGTCATATCGGGAACGGCTGCTCTTCACACTAGGAAAGTAGGAATTTATTGCAAATTCTAACCCTGGTAGTTAGTTTTGTTCCTACTATCATTCTGGAACACAGAGTATCTTTGAAACATTGAAAAATACCTGACATTTGAACTTTTTATTAACACGTGGGATAAAACAGATATAGAACTCTTAAAACACTAAGGAATAAAAAATTGTCCTCTGAGAGGATGAAAATCCCCTTGAATTTTTAATAGTTGTAGCACGGATTTCTTTTCCCAACTCAAATATCATACAATATCAGTCTTTCTATTTTTATTAACATGAGTCCTTATATTCTAACTTTAGTACGTTTACCTTTATGGGTAAGAAGGTGTTTACAAAGAAAATCTGAAAAGACTTGAAAGCAGCTTTAAAAACACGTGTCTTAAATTCTACCAAGAATAGCTGGTCAGATTTTAATTTTTTTATGTGTCAATTACAAACACCACAGCTTCCATTTATTGGGCTATGTCCTGATATATTTTTAACTAAGGTTTTCTTTCTAAAAGAATTTCTGGGCACATCAACATTTCATGATTTTGATATGCGTGTCCTGGCTTGTTTCTAAATATTAGTTTACAGGAAAGAAAAACATTACAATTACCAGCTTAGGATAGATGATTTTAAATGTTGAAAGCAGGATTCCTTCCAATAAGAAAATGTCAATGACAGGACCATAAGATGGCCTTCTCATCCACAGGTTCTGCCCATGCTGGCACTGCCACATGCTCATGGCATTTCACCCTCATAGACATATCCAGCAGGGACGTGTAATCTAGGCAGTTTACTGCCTGCAACTTTGATTTCTACCATTTCAGGATGAATAAAGATGTCAACCGCCCAGTAGGGCCACATGGCATGCTGATGGACTTAAATCTAGCATCCTTACTTCTAACAACAAAGTTTCAAAATAAATATCATCATTAGCATTTTGCATATCAAAAGCCCAGTTATCAGGCTACTAGTTATAATTAATTGATTGAACAGATATGACATTCAATACCAGGGCATCACCGGTTTTTCTGTGTTCTTAGATTAAATGTTATCAAGGGACACCTAGGACAAACTCTGGGCATATAGAAGCCTACCTGTAAGTTATGGCTCCCTTTTACCATACCATAATAAGTGGTTACAAAACCTTGTCAATTCAAACTCTTTACAGACAAGAAAGTATCTCAGTTTTTCCTTCTATTATCAATACATCTCGCATGGTCACAAATGTTTTTCCTGGGATCTCATACACATTTCATATATAACATGCAGTACGAATAGGAGGTAAATAAACAGTTCATGCAGTGATAATGGAGAGTGTATCCGAGAGCTGCTCACTTCCGGTTGCCAAGGGTGGAAGCACCAGTCTCCAGTCTCATGGTAAAACATCAAAAAATATTAGGTAAGGTAGTATTTCTCAAGTAGTGGCAAAAAAAAAAAAAAAAAAAAAAAAAAAAAAAAAAAAAAAAAAAAGAAGGAGAAATTCATACTTCATCTTTGCTTTGTTCTAGCCAGACCCTCAGCAGATCAAATGATGCCTGAGTACACTGAGGACTGGCCATTTTCTTTGCCCTACTGATTCAAATGCCAACATCATCTCAAAGTACTCTCTCAAGCAACCTAGAGACGATGTTTATTCCAGTCCGATCGCTGACTATGCAAAGGATACTTAACTTTCACAGGCTCTGTCATCAAATGCAGTACACACTTGTAAATGTTCTCTTAATTTCCTCAGATTAGAGGATGAGGTACAGCCCCTACCCAAACTGTATGAATACACTGCTTGGGCTAAGCCCAGAGCACTTCTTTCTCTGTTCTAATATCGCTAGGCCTAGGCCTGGAAGTTTCTAGCCTTAGAACAATGTAATTCTCTGCAAACCTGAACCTTCAAGTCTTCAGCTTCCAGCTTCTGTCTGCTAATGTAGGCCTCAAATATTTCAGTCTTGGGACTAATGGCTAAATAAGCTTACTCATTCTAGTTCTTTCTGAATTCTAGCTGGCTGGTTCAACTCAGCTGTTCTGGCCCAAACCGCTCTCTAAGCTGACTGATTCGATCTGTCTTCTCTCTTGGCTTCTGACTGAATTGCTCTATTTGGCCTCAAACTAAATCTGGAAATTCATTCTAATTTTGCTCATTCTCATTCTTTGTCTCGTTATCTCTGCAACTTGTCTCTGTAAAACTGTTCTGGTAAAACTGCCTCACATACTCCCTGCCACAGCACTACTATTCTCTCCCTGGCTGCTCTCAAGTAGCCTCTCTTTCCTGTCCTGTTCTCAAGAGGGTTGGCCATAGTCTATCTCTGAATCATTCTGCTAAGTCTTTCTCTGATCTGACACTTTTTCTGCCCCTCAGTTAGATGTCACTTTCAAACACGCCTACTTCCTTCTATAAGCTAATCTCACTTTCATTGTGATTAAATGTGTGTACTAAGGCTGTCTTTATTTCAGCCAGATCACATATACCTAGAAGGCTTTTTGATGTGATCCCTTGCCAGACCAGATGTTGAATTAAAATTTCTCTGCACACAGTACTACACTAAGTATACCAGTTCTTCATTTTCCTTAGTAAGGGTAAGGACTGACTATAACTTCTTACACAGTAGTATTCAAATTATAGTTAAATATTTTTATCTCTAACTTCACAATCCTTGATTATATGAAAAGAATTTTAAGAAAAATAGTCTCTATCCAAGAGGTACCATGGAGCTCAAGGACAGCAGCCACCAATATCTCATATTCTAGTTGCCCAAGGATACCTTTGTGGTTTAATATTGTCAATTATACAAATGAATTTTTTGTGTATGCATGTGAATATGAATGTGCAAGTATTCATGTAGCTCTGCATGCGTATGTGTTTATATGTATGCGAGGGCCCAGAGTTCAGTGTGTTTTCTGATTCAATTGCTCTCCACCTTACCTTTTTAACACAGACTCTTTCATTGAACCTTGAGTCCATCCATTCTGCTGTGGTTGTAGATGTATCATCCCCGGATGCTCATGAGTGCTAAATATCTGAATTCAGATCTTCATGCTAGTCAGGCAGAGATTTCACTTTTTAAAAACTATTGCTATTTTTAAGGTTATAATATAATCACAACATTTCTTCTTTCCCCTTTCTCCTTTCCTTTCCTCTTTTCAAACCATCCCAATCATTTCTTTTTGTTCCCTTTAAAATTCATACATGCAATAACATATGTGCATTAATATATAATATACACACATATATGCATTCAAATATACATACATATTCTTAAATATAACATGCTTGGTCTGTACAATGTTATTTTTATGTATGTTTTCAGGGCTGACTATTTGATATCAGATAACCATACTTTGTTCAACTTGAAAATTGATTTTTCTTTTACTTTTTCAGAGACATTGTAGACCTTTACTTTGAAGTAGATTAAGTTCTTAAAAATTAAGTCTAAGGTCATTCAAATCAACTGTAATGTTTAAGAGGGACAAGCTTAATTAATTGGTTTGAAAGGTGTATCCTCTCAACAAAGATATTCAAGCATGGCCAGAGCCTTCTGGACCATTGAGAACTACCAGGAGATATGCACGGGTGGTCTCTTTTCATCTTAACAGTAAGATGTTTTCTGCAGACTTTTTTTTATAAGTGCAACAATGTAGTATATTGATAACAGAAGCAGTAATAAGAATATTTTGCTGCTGAGTAAACTATGAAATAGCTTTACACACTAAAAGAAAATGTTTTTTCTTTTCCTCACTAGATTATTATACCTCTAAAACTGTATTTATTTTCTATAAGGGTATTGTTTGCTTATATTGAAACACAATGGTTAAATTTTGTTTTTGCATATTTTATTTTGTGTGTTTTGTGAGGTAGATTAGCCCGTTTAAGAATCTTAAATTTCCTGTCTTGATTCCCCTAGGTGCTATAATCACATGGGCCAGCACAAAAGAGTGTGTTATTACCATATTATTCTAAATAAGTGTAAAGACACATATTTTTCATTATGCATCACCTTGTTTTGCTATCATACAATTTTTACCATTAAAATAATAAATTATGCAGCAAAAAATATTCCTTACAGTATCTTGCCTGTGTACCCTGGCTTGCCTAGAACTCACTATGTAAATCTGAATGACCTCCAATTACAATGATCTTCCTGCCTCTGCTTCCCAAGTGTTGAGATAAAACACATGCACCATCATGCCAAGAAAAGTTCTCAGTTTTAACCCTCAAATACAATAAAATCTTAGTAAGTCAAATCTGTACAAAGAAAGGTTTTAAGGATCCCAGGAACAAAAGCCCTTTGAAAATTGCAGCTCTTCAGTATTTCCTAAAAAGGGCATGTATAAACTTATTACCAAGGAAAGGGACTCTCATGCTTAAGGTTTTTATCAGCTAGGCACTTAATTTTCCTCATGTGGTCTAGTCCTTCCCAGCATCATCAAATCAGGCAGGTCGGGGCTTGCATTGTTACTATGTAATTTATATTGGCCTCAACTCACAGAAATCCTCCTGATGAACCTCCTCCCAAGTCCTGAGGTATGTACCAGCATATTCAGGCTTGTTCTCTGACTTTTTAAAAAAATTTTTTATTATTAATTTATTCTTGTTACATCTCAATGGTTATCCCATCCCTTGTGTCCTCCCATACTTCCCTCCCTCCCTTTTTCCCCTTATTCGCCTCCCCTATGACTGTTCCTGAGGGGGATTACCTCCCCCTGTATATGCTCATAGGGTATCAAATAGAAATGATCATAATGAGTGAGTTAACCCAGAAGCAGATAGACTGAAATGGTCTATACTCACTTATATCTGCACACTAGCCCAAGGGGCATGTCCCACGAAAGCCTTCACTTACCAGGAAACTGGGACAGAGGGGAGGACATCCTATTGGGACTCTAGATGAGAGAAGCATGGGAGAATAGCAAAGTAGAAGGATCCAGAGGGTCCTAGAAACCTACAAGTAGAACATTATGATAGGCAGATTTGGGCTCAGGGGTCCCGCTCAAACTAAGGCACCAGCCAAGGACAATACAGGCAGTAAACTTTAAACACCTACCCAGATCTAGCCAATGGTCAGAACAGTCTCCACACTTGAGTGGAGAGTGGATATGACTTTCTCACATACTCTGGTGCCTCACATTTGACCATGTCCCCTGGAGGGGTAGACCTGGTGGCACTCAGAGGAAGGACAGCAGATTCTCTGACTTTGAAAGGCTAGAGTTCTCTGGCTCAGAAGAGTCAGGATCTCACTGAGAGGGAATCCCAAGGATAAGGGTATTCAAACTTCAGACTCTTGATTTTTATACTTTTCTAATTTGGGAAAGATGCATACTGTTGAGGCCTGAGCACATGAAAACAGAAGCAGCATCATTGTATCATAAGACAATGCAAAAGAAAACCCTAAGGGGATATCGTTTCTTACTCTCTGGATGGACCTGATAAGTTAACAAGAAATAACAAAGTTTTATAAGAATGCAGAGAAGTGACAACACATGTAAACATGCAAAAAGGCAAAGTGCTGATACAGAAAATGACTTGGTAATTCTCTTCCCACTTGTATGTATGAAGTCACCATAGGACTGAACAATTTTTTTCCTCAGGTAAGCAACCAAGATAGAGTATAATACGCTTTGAGATAATTTACACCCCAAACCAGCAATAACCGAATTATTCCTAACAGCCCCCCTAGTGGAAAAAATCTCAAAGTTTTATCAACTGACAAGTGGATGCATAAATTTGGACATATACATGCAATGAAGTATTATACAGTAGTCAAAAATGATGAAGCTCTGATACGTGCTATAATGTAAGAGATACTCAAAAATTCTTTGTTCAGTATTAGAAGCCAAGCCACTAAAGGCAACACGTTGCATGATTTCATTATTTGGAATGCCTTTAAAAGTTTATTTCCAACTTATTAAAATTAGGCAGCCTTTGCCTAGAGCTGGGATGGAATCAGGGTTAACAGTAAATGTTATTGTGCTTATAAAATGTATTAAACCTGATTTTATGGTAATAGTTGCAATGCTCCATAAATATACTAAACTTATGCATCTTTGAATATGAAATAAATAAATGTAGCATAGTAAACGAGTCTCCATAAAAGACCCTTTAAATGTTACAAGGATTTAATGACATTTAGAAAAGTTTGTTCTCACTGATTGCTGAAGGCAGATAATGTGGTTAAATATCAAACTAGTAGGGTCAAAGAGAGTGAAACAAAATACAAAACAGAACTTTAATAAAATTTTAAGACAATTATAGGGGAAATACATGAAAGTGGTTAAAACAAGATTAAGAAATAGTGACTCATTTTAATGAGTACAGACTTAATGAAAGTTATCAAGATACTTTAAAGGGAGTCCGAGACATTACTGTTCATGATGATTCCTGAAAGACATTTTAAATTAGCTCATACTTTCTTATCATTGCTGAAGGAAGGCTTTTAGTTGAATGGATCAGCAAGGCATAGCATTTTCTGTACTGATCCTGTGGGATGGGATGGCGGGTGATACAGCCTGGGTCTATCTATTCATCTTTACAGATCTCCAGAACCCTCTCTACATCGGAGCGCATAATAGCTTCTGTTGGTACTGATAAAAACATACAGTGCATCTTTGTTGTTGATAGAATGAAATGGAGCAACCACATGCAAAATATTGCCATCCTTGAACAGGGAAACAAGCTAAGTAGAATAACTGTAAGTTGAATCAATTGGCACACAAAGAACCCATGAAAGAAAAGAAACAGGGTAAGAAACCAAGTCATTAAAAGCATAATGATTTAAAAATCATCTATGTTTAAGTGAAAGATGGGAAATAACTCATAAAAATATTTATGTTATAAATATGAACCTGTTACATCTCCTATAGAGTGGGTAGAGAGGAGCTAGGGATACAGTCTAGCATGTACAAGATCCCAAGTTCAATGTTAGCACTGGGGCTGCGGGGTGGGAAGTTTGAGCCAGCAAGGGTATTAGATTGAACAAGTTTGATTTTCTCCTTTGAGCCAAACAGAAAATAAGGGAGAGAGAAAACAGCAATTAAAGGCAAAATAAAATGACCATGGAAGTACAGGAAAGATTTCAGAAGCTCAGCCAAGATCAGTTCTCGCCTGGCCTGTCTTTCTAATCTTGGCATTCTATTTGCCTCAGAGACAGTGTCACAGACCCCTTTTTGTCTCTGGAGTTCTGACTGGTATCCCAACTCTAATTTGTTATCTAGGAAAAGGAGATTTAAAAAAAATCAAAGCTCTGAAGTGCCAGAATCAATTGCATCTTGTAAATATTCCACTTTGGGTTCCAGCTGTATCCAGCAATGAGCAAGATCACTTACAAGATAAAGGCACTATGTTCTACTTCATTCCAGTAACTTGGGTTCTCTGCACCAAAGTTTGGGTGCCTCTCTTTGCTTGTTCTAGGCCATTATGGATATGTCTTGCTGATGTCCTGTGGATTTCACATTTGATTTGTAGTTGAATTAGAGTTCCTCATGGCTTGAGCCTTGCAAACTTCAGTTGCCTTGACAGTCCATGTGACTTCATAGCTAAAATTTAGTTTATCTATAATACCTATGGCATGTCCATTATGCCTTCCCTATACAATACAGGACCATACTTTAGGTCTCTATAATGGGCAAATGAGTGAACATTAAATTAATCGATGTAGTCATCACAGTATCCCCTCACACTCATGGTCACTGTCAAGGATATTTCTTTGAAATGCAAACATGCTCATTGATGAATTGCCAGTTTCTGTTTGGAAACAAAAAGGCACCTTAGCAATCATCAAATTTCTTTATGTCCCCATTCTACTAAATTACAAGCTATCAAAACGGCACACATTTTGAAAGTTTATAATATGCAAATGAACTGTCTTCTTGCCGTGCTGTAACTTGAGATAATAAAGAACTTTGGAAATAAATTCTGTGGAAATGAAACCTGGTATCTTTGGGTGTCAGAGGCTATTTTGACTAAGCGCATTTCAAACTGTAATAGCAGCAAAATTAAGCCATTAAAGTTACAAATAAAAGAGCATTGTTGGTTCAAAGAAGAAATAGGACTAATTGGATACACATATGGCTGCTAGCCTGGATATCTTAAGTGTGTGGCTCACCAGTAGTTATTAGTAAAGTTGGCAGAAATAATGGACATAATCAATTACGTTTCTAGACTCCTTTCTCTTGCAAGTTTCCTTGGGATTATCTTCCTAAATGAGTCACAAAATAAAATCTAAGAAAAATATAAACTCAGGGACATAAAAATGCAGCTGTTCTGCCACCATTACCTTCTCATACTGAGATGGTTCATAGATAGATGAGATGCACAAATGACCAAGAAAAATAAACATTATCTATTTCCCACTTAAAATTTTATGGAAGTTGATGTTCTGCTGAATACAAATAAATTATCAATAATACACCAACCCATTAAAAGAAAAATATGGAGGTCAACACTGAGTTTGAACACTGGACATGAGGTCATTCATTGTTTGTTTTTTGCAGTACTAGAGTTGAGAGAATATATATACACACAAATACAAAAACACACACACATATAGATATACAAACCATCTTTATAACATATGTGTTTCTCATGTTAACAAATTTATTTAACAAATAACAAGCTATAATCAAAAGCATAAATTATATTCTAGTCATGTCCCCAGACTCTAAGAACAAAAGTAAGATGCTATTTAATTTTATCTGCTAGGTCAGCAAGTGACAGAATTTATTTAGATTTTAGAACAGCCTAAGTAGTATGGGAATAATTTGTCTAAATTTGCTGTTTCCAAGGCTGACATCATGTCATGCTTAGTTTCTTCAGAACAAACCAAAATACCTGCAGAACCCAGACAATGTAAGTTTAGCTTTCACACCTCATCAAAGAAGCTCCTTTGGGGCTGGAGCAATGGCTCAGTGGTTAAGAGCACTAACTACTCTGCCAGAAGACCTAGGTTCAATTCCCAGCACTCTCATGGCAGCTCACAACTGCCTGTAACTCCAGCTCCAGGGGATCTGACACCCTCGCACTAATGCATATAAAATAAAGTTAAATAATTTATAAAACAAAAAGATGCCCATTTGTACGGCAGACATAGCCCATTCCAGGGATTCACAACTAGTCAAAACACAGAGAGTAAGAGGACGCAATGTGCTCAACTCCAGCTGTACATGTAAAATACAACCACTACACCTAAGGCCCAGGGAACTTCAAAGGCATGGGAGTGGAAAGATTGCAAGAGTCAGCTACCCAAAACACCCACTTCCAGATAGTGCCTTCCACATTTGACAGCGAAGCTACATCCATGGCATCTCAATAATATGGCTGCCTAGATGATACGTGGATAATGACTATACTAGATAGAAGGCCCCATGCTAGACAAAGTACTACAGGCATTCAGTGTCTGCTGAGGGAGGAAGACTAACATCCAAGCCAAGTGGTGAGCCCTAAGTGCACACACATAAGAACAATATTCAAGTCACATCAGGACTGAGGGCATCCCCTTCCCCTGTGGCTCAAAGAGGCAGCCGACCAAGGGAGAGCCACAAAAAAAAAAAAAAAAAAAGAAGGCAGCAGAATCCACATACATGGACTTGTAATGACACAAGCACAGGATCTTTCTTCTTCTTGCCCAGTATTATGGACTCAATACTCAATACTATTGAGGTGACATTAATTTTCCTATACTACTTGTGCACTGTACACTGTATGTAAAAGAATATTAAAAGTCCTTAAAAAGTTTCTGATTGGGAAATACATGTGGGTGTGACAAGGATACTGTCATAATAAATTTATCATGTTACTTTCTCATATTATATTTACCATGAGCTTGCTATTTTATACAAATAATTGAGTAGAAAACGCTC
Organism: Acomys russatus; assembly: GCF_903995435.1. NCBI lineage: Eukaryota > Metazoa > Chordata > Mammalia > Rodentia > Muridae > Acomys > Acomys russatus. The sequence continues at coordinate 42,163,651 of NC_067147.1, read as the reverse complement.
AGGTATTAGGCCGGTAATGGTAGATCATGACTCTAATCCTGGCATTGCACAGGCTGAAACAGAGGGAACCTGCATACAAAGTCATCCTAGGTTATATAGTGAGGCTGTGTCAGAATATGGAGTCAAAAAAGCCCTCTCAATATGCATAGTTAGTATTTTTTTCAGCTTTCTCTGGTGTTATTCTTTGTGTATAGTTTTGAGTATCGCAAATTAAAAATATTCCCCCAAAAGACTATAATAAAAATAATTCAGCTTCTACTATGCTTATAATCTAAAATGTTCTTCCTACAATCCCAAACCCAGTCTTTCTTTTTAAAAAATCTATGATTTCTGTGGAGGCAAACAACGTTTCAATAGAACGATTTATACCGATCAGTTCAAGAACCACGCAGAGCTGAATGAGCCTCAGCATAAACCCTTGTCCGATCTCGCCTCAGATGACTCTATAGCTCCGACGGTAGCTCATCCCGTTCTAAGACTCTAAGGAGACTCAGTTAAGTCATGCCTGACTTTTTGACCCAGGAAACCGATGGCTGTTGTGACAGTGTCAACTGCTGCCTGCGTCTGCTGCAACTTTGGCAGGTCGCGAAGGACAGTGAGTACACCTGGGAAGCAATGGAGATCAGCTGGGAGTTGTACAGGACGGAGAGAAAACATCCAAATCCATTCACAGACTACATAACTTCCTTTTGTTTGGTTACAGCTGCAACTGTGGTTGCAAAGTGGTCCGTAATTGTGACTGTTTTGTGAGAAAAAAATGGCTTTGGGGTTTAAGGTGACAAGTGTCACTTATGCAGTAATTTTTTTTATTCTTACAAAGTCTTTTGAAATACAGTAGTTTTCGTGGTCGTAAGGAAATGACAACAGTGAGCTGGAAACAGCCAACTGAGAAGGTCGTGAGGGGACAACTGCAGACAGTCTTCTGCTGCCCAAGGAGGCTCTTTTCTTTGTAGAAGCAGCAGAGCCTTTAGTGGCAGGGACTGTGTTATTTCTCAGTAGAATTAGTCAATGATCTTATCGTGAATGATTTTAGGGGGAAGCCTTCTCACCATGGTGGAGAACATACTGCCTCTTTTGTGAAAACCTCTTCTTTTGTACAATGTCTTAATAGGCTCTATTGTGAGTATCATGGGCTGCTATATTGAAAGGTCCAAAGGGGGACAGGGGAGGCAGGAACCATGTGGGAGAAATCAGAGCCGAGGGCAGGAAGGGAGCCCTCAGCCTGTCTGCCTCTGTAGCCTGACATATTACTGAACCATTCTACTGCTATAGGGAACAGAGACTTTGTAAGAGAATCACAACGAAACAGCTCCTCATGCCAATGAAGGTGGCCACACCCCTAAAGATAAAATCAACACACGCTGATAAGGACCCAAGAGTAAAAGGAATCCGTGACTACTGTTGGTGGGCATTGAAGTTGATGCTGACATCTTGTAAAGCACTTCAGAATCCATGGCTACGGACTCTACATACATTAGCTTGTAGTAACTGATGAATGGATGGATGAAGGATATTTGGCACATATAAATAATGGAATACTGGTTCATTTGTGAAAGAGAATGACACTCTGGTTTATGTAACTACCAAGATGAAATTGGAAAATAGCATATTGCAGGGAGGGGGGACACACAAAGACAACTACCATATGATGTTACACATATGTAGACTCTAAAGAGTTGAGGTTATAGACATTGGAGGTAGAATGGGAGTTATTGGAGGCTGGGAAGGGCAGAGGAGAGTGCAGTGAGTGAGCCAGGGGAAGCATACTCTAAAGAATAAATACAGGAGAAATATTTACTGCCTTTGGAGTCAGGAAATGGAAAATAACCACAAAAATAGTTCTAGGATAACAAAAATAAATGAAGACATTTTCACATTTTGCGGACAACAGATGAAAAACTAGAAATCATAATCTGATGAGAAGAATTTCTGGGTATTTTGCTGATGGGGCAATAGCAAGAGGTTGATTTTATTCTCATTTCAGAGACGTGGGTGAGAAGTCCAATAGCAGCTTAAGACCAGGAAGCTACTGGACAGTCCATTTATACTAAGCACAATTGGTGAAAATTTCTTGGATATTGATACTTTCAAACTTCCCCCTATTTCCTTGTCTCTGCTTCAGACAGTTCACTCTGTGTGATCTAGAAGAAAACACAAATATACATATTCACAGAGAGCCACCTGCAGATCCTGCAGGGCAAACAAAGGACCTTCATTAAGCTACAAAGACAAACCATCCTTAAAAAGCAAGCTGCTGATCACCCACCCAATGGTAAACAGTCACTCAGTGGTGATTTTCCAAGTAAACATAAACAATAAATTTTGATAACTTATAACCAACTGCCAATGAAAATAAATCTTCAGCTTAGAAGAGAGAAGGTCCTTCCCCTCCAGAAGTGTAATAAATGTTTAATTTTGACTGCTCTAGTTGTTGTATTGGAGTTTTTTAAAGAAATATTTTAACCCAAAAGAACTTGTTTTAGTTCAACGAGTAAGGTAAAGGCCTAAATGAATGCTTCCCTGGCCCCACAGAAAAAAACCAAAAAACCTGCTAACCAATTTCCCATCATAAGTAAATAAAGCTTTCCATTCTCACTGTTTTAAAAATATTTCTTGACCATTGGCTAGATCTGGGTAGGGGTTTGAAGTTTATGGCCTGTATTGTCCTTGGCTGGTGCCATAGTTTGAGTGGGATCCCTGGGCCCAAATCTGCCTATCATAATGTTCTGCCTCATATTTGACCACGTCCCCTGGAGGGGGAGACCTGGTGGCACTCAGAGGAAGGATAGCAGGCTACCAAGAATAGACTTGATACCCTATGAACACATACAGGGGGAGGTAATCTCCCTCAGGAACAGTCATAGGGGAGGGGAATAAGGGGAAAATGGGAAGGAGGGAGGAATGGGAGGATACAAAGGATGGGTTAACCATAGAGATGTAATAAGAATAAATTAATAAAAATAAAGAGCAAGTAAAAAATATTTCTTCTATAATTGGAAAATTTGTTCTATAGTGAATGGTTCAGTTTTCTGTTAAATTATCTGGAATGTACTTTAAAAAGTGCCTTTGTTATAATTTTAAGTTAAAAAAACGAAATACAATGTTCTCTCTCTCTCTCTCTCTCTCTCTCTCTCTCTCTCTCTCTCTCTTTCTCTCTCTCTCTCTCTCTCTCTCTCTCTCTCTCTCTCCTCTGTGTGTGTGTGGGGTGGGTGGGTGTTCACAGTAAATAGACTTTAGGAAATATATCTAAAATGTTAATAAAGTGTTTGTATGACATTGTATTTTGTAAATCTTTCAGTCATCCCACATTTGAGTAATTTTCAAAATCTCATATACAGACCAATGGAAATTAATTTATTTTGTAAGAATAAAACCCTGTTTGTTTTTAAAAATAATAAATTTTACTCAGTGCTTTGTAAATATCATTATTTTGTTTGAAACTAAAACAATATAAACAATTTTGTTTTCCAAGCTCATTTACAACTTGTGGAATAATTTGATAGTTTGTGCATCTGTACCCTGCTGCTGGGCACAGGACTGAAAATCTCCCTCAAAATGTTATAAGATGATCATTCAAATGTCACTTCTACCTTACAGAGAATTTACTATGTACTCGGAGCTTTGCTCTTCCATTCAACATATAGAAGGTCAACATATAGTGACTAGTTCTTATTTCCATAATTTTTCTTACGATATGGTCATCTGACAGAAGTTTAAAAGCCAAATCATGGCAGAAGCATGAATAGCAGTTTGAACCAGAATCTAGACTTCTTAACAGATTTTTTTTTTACAAGACAATGCTAGGTGTCAAAGCTGAAAACTGGCAAACATCTTTTTACATCTATCCAAGAATATTTAACAAAGATTGCATAATGGAATTATAACATTCTTAAGATGCTGAAATATTTATTTCCTATGTTGGATCCATCCATCTTAGTACAACCATCACAAGTAAATGGCTCAAACTTTAAGTATATGCAAGTTACAGAAGCATTTTCCCATTATCTTAGCACTCAGGAGCCGACACAAGAGAATCACACATTTAAAGTGATTCCTTTCTCAAAAAATGAGCAGATAAATAAATAACAAAAATATTAGTTTATTGCCATTAACTATAACGTAGAAAATAAAAGTAAATTCTGATTCTGTTAGAGTAGGCAGCATGAGGATTTGTTGTGGGTATTGCCAAGACAACCTAACAGTGGTGTCAACTTTACATGTTCGTTCTTACTTATGTTTATAAAATACCTTTATTTTCACCAGATAATCATTCAGAAATGGTATGGATAATGTTTCTAAAGTGCTATCATAGGTGAAATTTTGCATAAAAAAAAAATCAGGACTCCTTTAGTAGTACAAAAAAACATCAACACAATCCCCATTAGCAGATATTTGGTCACTTACATATTACTAATTTCAGTTTTCTGTGAGTTTAGCCCATAGCTTTACTGTCTGTGAGATAATCGTGTCTGTAATGGTTTCCATTTTTGGATAAGTACCACAGAGGAGGTACCACATATCAAAATGCTAAAGAAGTGTTACATTAATGAAAGTTTCTATGCAGACTTATTTAGGGAGGTTTTCTAGAAAAAAAGAGAGAGCATTTGTTTGAGGTTTTAAGAAGTAGAATTTCAATAAGCCATAATGAAAACATGAATAGGAATAACAGCCCACTGTGCTCAGCAGGTCATCAAAGGGACACCGGTACATGCATGCTCCATGCATCCTTGCCTATGTTTCTGCAGGGTCTTAGGGACCATCCTCCCTCCTGTATTCAATTCCCATCAGTAACTTATAACAGAAAGTCTATTTAGAGCAGAGAGAGCATGGAGGAAGAATGATGGTGATGATAGTATTGATAAATTACTCAACAAACTGACAGAGATCTGACTTAACCAAAAAACAAAGTATGATAGAATTACTCACAGAAGAAATCTCACAAAGAATGAAAAGGACGGAGGAGACCAGTCATCCCCAATGCTGGATCGAGCCAAAATAATTTCCAAAAGGAAGAGGCAATAACAATAAATTCTGCTTATTATTAGTGGTTATCTTAGGAAGAGAAACAATGGTAAAGCCCGACAAAGGAGGAGTGTGAGGTCACAACGGACAGAGGAAAGTTTCAAGTCTGGAGAAATTCTACTTTGTAAGTTGCCCCTCAAGTATCAATGGATGGGTACTTTGTTGTCATTGTATAATCTTTCTTATGCGTGTTACATACCACCAAACACTTAAACACATTTAAAAAGCATCCAGTTGTATTTAAAAATATTATCTAAGCGTATCTACTGTTGTGCCCTACTTTTTGTGTCTTAACAAAACATTCTTAATATTTTAGAATATTCAGAAAGGCATTCAGGGTTCATCAAAAATGTTTTAAAATTAGAAAAAAAAATCTAGTGAGAGGCTGGAGGTATATATAGTTAGACACTTTCTAAATTGTTGGTGTCAAATGTCAGATTCCCATCCTAAACCCATGGCTAACCCCGAGCTCAAAACGGTTACATCTGCATTTTAGTAAGTCCAAGGACATTTTCTTAAAGACTAGGCTTCCCTGCCTTTCTTAGTGTGCTACTGTAGAGAGGCACACAGCTGTGGGGATGCTCTAAGATAAAATATTCTTATCTGGCTGTCTTCTTTAAAAAAATATCAAGTTGTACTTTTTGCCCAAGGGGAAAAACAAAATAAAAATAAGAATTAAAACATGGAAGTCAAGCTCTTCACATACATTAAAATAGGCATCTGGTCAGGGTCTGACAGCTCATCCTACTAGGGAGGCAGTCAAATCAGAAATAAGAGAGCCTGCAAATTCCCACCCAACTTGGAGTTCAGAGGATGATATGGGGGGAGGAGAGAGGGAAAGAGAGAGAGAGGGAAAGAGAGAGAGAGAGAGAGAGAGAGAGAGAGAGAGAGAGAGAGAGAGAGAGAGAGAGCATATCCACAAATAAAAACAAGTAGGGAGGGGGACATGGGGATTAGTCAATCCAGAGAGGTACAACAGGGAAAAGGGCACACTGAGGTAAATCTCAGGAGATGAAATTGGTTTTCAAAGAATATTTGAAGAAGCCTTTTGTTTTGTTTTGCTATGCAATTGGGGAAAAGAACAAAAAACAGAATAAGAGATAAAAGGACTAAAATGTAAAGAGCATTGAAAAGTAATCACGTGGGAATCTCTGAGACATTAGTGAAACTTCTCTGAACATCAGGGAAAAAATGGACTCCCATGGGACTAAGTGTCTGAGAAAGAAACTGGGCTAGTTCCCACAGCAGAACTCGGATAGCAAGCTGCACTGCTTTCTCTCTGTGATGCTCTGCTCTGAGACAGCAGGAGTCGGAAATATAAACTACAACAAGCCTTTGCATTCGATGCTGCAAATTCAGGTCATCTGAATTTTGAGCCTTTTCAACATTACAATTAGATGTAGGAGACTTGAGAGTCTACTTCAGAGCAAGGGGGCAAGTGAAAGGCCTCAACCATTTGCCAACTTATTTAGTTCACCAGCTCTCTCAGCTTTGCTTATTTAGGTACATACATCCTGTCTCCGAGAACCACTCTGGACCTTAGCCCACTGAGATTTGGCTACTTTGAGTTAGAATGTATGCACTATTCCCATAGAGGATTCGAGTTAAATGTCCAGCAGCCATGTTGAGTCACTCACAACCAATCGCCTATAGCTCTAGTTCTGGACTAATTTCTCTGGCCTCTGTAGGCAGCTGCACTCAAATGCACAGACACAGACACACGTGCAGACACACACACACACACACATACACATGAATAAACACATTTGCACATGCATATACACAGATACTCACATGCGCACACATGTGCACATGCATACACACACTTGCATACACCTATGCACCCACACATTTGGAAATATACAAAGAGAGAGAGAGAGAGAGAGAGAGAGAGAGAGAGAGAGAGAGAGAGAGAGAGAGAGAGAGAGAACTGATACTCATTTATCTGCCTAACCATAACAGGCTCCCTGTTCTCCAAATTTCATGAGCTCCTGACAAACATAGAATTCTTGGTGCATAAAAATGTCCCATATGCAACACCCTTAGTCACTAACTGATCATGAATATCGCTAAAAGAAAAAAATAAGCATGTTTCTAATGATATGTATAGTGTCTTGGAATTAGTTACAAAGGTAGATTATTTGTACCATTCATAGTTCCCCCCACCAAAATAAAATATTCAAAATTTTTTCAATAACCAAGTTTTCAAAGGGATTTTGAAGTATGTCTACAGAGGTCACAGTCAATGTAAATTTGGTGTCTGACTACCATATACAATGCCAGCCATGGAAAGGCCTGAAGTTTCTTTTAAAGGATTTATACTTTTACATTTGATTTCACATTCTATATGAGGTGAAGTATTAGTTGGCATTGTTATTGAGTTTGGTTTTGTTTAGCTTTTGGAACTGTTGATTTATTTTTTTCTTGAACCACTCACGTCCAAGGATATTCTAGAACATTTCCGTGTGCCTGAGAAGACTCACTTTATGTCTGAACTCACATTTTTCACAGATCACATGTTTATAGTTTTGAAGATATCACTGTCAGTTGCTACAGTTTTGTCAAAATGCTCAAGACTTTATATATTTTTCATTTTTTTCCAAATAATTTAGGTCCTTCTGACTCCATTTTATTATCGTATTAAAAAATATAGATTAGGTTTCTCCAAATCTCAAAAAAAAAAAAATTGTTAGTAGTTTGACAGAAATGAAAATACAGCAACGTGGGAATAAGTTACATGTAAATTATACCATACATTCTAATAGTTGAACAATATTTATAATATTATTGTTTATTTAGGCGTTCCTTAATTTGCTACATTAGCCTTTTGTAGTTCTTACTTTATGTAAGTAACATCATAAAATTATACCATAATAATTCTGTTTCTAGAAATTATGCAGATTGGTATTCTTTTTTATTTATGATTTTGGCTGTTCAATGATAGTAAACATAAATGCAATTCATATTCATAACCCATAGTCATGCCACCTGCAATTAAAAGATTTACTTGTTCTTTTCAAATCCATGAGTCTTTGGAGTTTTCTCTTGTCTTATTGTATGGATGGACATTTTAACATACTGTCGATAGGAACAGTGAAGGGTGCTTCTTTCTTATTTCCTGGTATTAGAAAGGAAGCCTGCATTCTCTTAACTGCTTGATATGATATTAGCTGTAGGAATTGGTTTGATTTATTTATTTATCTACTGTTTTTTTTTTGTTTGTTTATTTTCTGCTGGTGTCTTTTTTAATCAAATCTGTTGCGTGTACTTCTCTATCTAATCTACATATTTTTTTTTATCATTTATTCACGTTACGTCCCTATTGTTATTCTCTTGGTCTTATTCTCCCATTCACTCCCTCTCTCCATCTTCTCCCTCTTCCCCTCCCCTAAGTCCTCCGATGGGGGAGGGCCCTCCTCCCTTACCATTTGACCACAGCCTATCAGGTCTCATTAGGATAGCACGCATCCCTAACTGGAGGTCTATGTGTAAAAAAATGAAACTGGACCCATATTTGTCACCTTGCACAAAACTCAAATCCAAGTGGATTAAAGACCTCAACATAAAACCAGAGACACTAAGCCACTTAGAGGAAAAAGTGGGAAAGAGCCTGGAACATATTGGCACAGGAGACAACTTCCTGAACAGAACACCAACGGCCCAGGCCTTAATGTCAACCATTAATAAATGGGACCTCATGAGGCTGAGAAGCTTCTGTAAGGCAGGAGACACTGTCAAGAGAACAAAGCGACAGCCTACAGACTGGGAAAAAATCTTCACCAACCCTACATCTGACAAAGGTTTAATAGCCAAAATATATAAAGAACTCAAGAAATTAAACACCACCAAACCGAATAACCCAATTGAGAAACGGGGCTTGGAACTAAACAGAGAATTCTCAACAGAGGAGTATCAAATGGCTGAGAAACACTTAAAGAAATGCTCAACCTCCTTAGTCATCAGGAAAATGCAAATCAAAACAACTCTGAGATTCCATCTTACACCCATCAGAATGGCTAAGATCAAAAATTCAAGCGACACCACATCCTGGCGAGGATGTGGGGAAAGAGGAATACTCCTTCATTGCTGGTGGGTATGCAAACTAGTACAGCCACTTTGGAAATCTATCTGGTGCTATCTCAGAAAAATGGGAATAGGGCTTCCTCAAGACCCAGCTATTCCACTCCTTGGAATATACCCAGAAGATGCTCCAGCACACAACAAGAAAATTTGCTCAACCATGTTCATAGCAGCCTTATTCATAATAGCCAGAACATGGAAACAGCCTAAGTGTCCCTCAGTAGAAGAGTGGATAAAGAAACTGTGGTACATATACATTATGGAATACTACTCAGCTATTAAAAACAAGGAATTCCCAAAATTTGTGGATAAATGGATTGAGGTAGAAATGATCATAATGAGTGAGTTAACCCAGAAGCAGAAAGAATCAAATGGTATATACTCACTTATATCTGCATACTAGCCCAAGGGGCATGTCCCACGAAAGCCTTCACTTACCAGGAAACTGGGACAGAGGGGAGGGCATCCTATTGGGACTCTAAATGAGAGACTCTTGGGACAATAGCAAAATAAAAGGATACAGAGGGTCCTAGAAATCTACAAGTAGAACAATATGATAGGCAGATTTGGGCCCAGGGGTCCTGCTCAAACTAAGGCACCAGCCAAGGACAATACAGGAGGTAAACTTTAAACCCCTTCCCAGACCTAGCCAATGGTCAGAATATTCTCCACAGTTGAGTGGAGAGTGTGATATGACTTTCTCACGTACTCTGGTGCCTCACATTTGACCATGTCCCCTGGAGGGGGAGACCTGATGGCACTCAGAGGAAGGACAGCAGGTAGCCAAGAAGAGACTTGATACCCTATGAGAATATACAGGGGGAGGTAATCCCCCTCAGGAACAGTCATAGGGGAGGGGAATAATGGGAAAATGGCGGGGGGGGGGGAGGGAGGAATGGGAGGATACAAAGGATGGGATAAACATTGAGATGTAACAAGAATAAATTAATAAAAAAAAATTTAAAAAACCCTATATGCCACAAAATTTGAAAATTTAAATGAAATGAACAGTTTTCTTGATTGATTCTACTTACAAAGTTGAATCAAGATCAGGTAAAGAAACTGAATAGTCCTATATTCCCTATGGAAATAGAGGCAGTCATCAGAAGACTCCCAACCTGTTTCCTCTCCTAAGTTCCTAATTTCGCTCTTTCCAGGCTCTCCTGTTTTTGCTTTTGTTATTGTTTCTACTTTCATCTTCGGATCTTGAATTGTTTTATTGATTTCATTAATTGCCTATATTTTTCCATATTTCTTTCAGTGATTTATTAATTTCATCTCTATAGGCCTCTCTCACGGCCTCTCTAAGGGCCTCAATCTGTTTGACTGTATCTTCTTGTATTTCTTTACATATTTTATTTGTTCTCTCTATTATCATCTTTATAAGGATAGATTTGAGATTATCTTCTTGAGTTTCAGTTGTGTTAGAGTATACAGGGCTGATTGTTTTGGGATAACTGGGTTCCAGAGATATCCTATTTCTCTTGCTTTTGTTGCTTATGTTTATATATTTGCCTTTAGGCATCTGCTATTTCTGGCTTTGGGTGGTAGTTTCTGGTGAGAAAGTTTGTAGGTGGGTGGCTATAGGCTTGCCTGGGAAACCCTCCTTGGCTCTGCAGTGTGACCTAAGGTCAGATGCACCTGTGTTTCACACTGCGATCTCTTCTCTGGGATAGTAGAGCCAAATGCTGGTGCTTTGTGGTCCACATTTCAGTCCAAGACATGGAGTGTTGTGTGCTGTGTACTGACATATGGAGACTAAGTGCAAGCCTTCAGTGGCCCAGAAGCTTTTATGTGGATTAGATGGGTGACCCAAGGCTGGACACACCTGTGTTCCACATGGTGTGATCACTTTTTACCTGGGAAAATCCAGCACTGGTGCTGTGGAGCTCACAGTTTGGTCCTTTGGTCACTGTGCAGTTACTTCTGTCCTGCTGTTCAGACACAGTATGTGTTTGGAACTGCCATTTTAGATCTGGGTCCATAGAATTTTTGATATGAATGAAATGAGTACTTTATTCAATATATTTTCTTCATTTTTGGTATTATTTTTCTATTTTCTGCTTGTCACCATTCACAGGATGAGTCATGATTAAGTAAGTTCCAAACATTAAGCTGTCCTCTTTCCCCTGGGAAAGGATGTACTAACTGCTGAATTAGTAACACTGCTGGGAGCATTCATGCACACGTTTTTGTGTGACATATGCTTTCATTTCTCTAGTGCAGAGGTGGGGTTACTGAATCATGTGATTCTTATGTGCACTGTTTGAAAATTGCCAGAATGCCCTCTACAGTATCTTTATTAATTTATGGTCCTACTAGCACTGCCCAAGAATTTGCATTTATCCACAATACTTATTATTATCTGTTACACAGCATTTGAGCATCAGCTAGGATATTCCAGCGGCTGCAATAACAGACTTGTATTTACCTCTCATAGGGATCCAGCATTAAGCAGTTGCAGCCTATATTCTTAATTTCAGGTGTCTGTCCTGTAGTATAATATGGGTTTTTTTCCTAGAGCTTTACTGTCTAGGCTTGATGCAGAGTTCCAACATTCAGGCTGCCCAGAAGTCTAATCTAGGATGTACTGGTGAAATAAAAATCCCAGGGGGAAATATTCTGATTTCTTCTATCATATGTCAGTGATGGCTTTGGGGGTACTCTAGGATTTTCTGTATTGTGTCCAAGGCACCGGTGGTCATTAACAGGAGAGTTAGGCATTGTGATGGCTTGTATTGTTTGGAATTGCCTTAGAGACAATCTCAAATAGAATAAGTGAGGTGGCACGATCCATGCTCAATGTGGGTGACACCATTGGACAGACTGGGTTTTCTGTTTACACACACACATGCACGCACGCACAGGCACATACACACACACATGCACATGTGTGCACACACGCACAGGCACAGAGAGACGGAGAGAGACCGAGAGGCTGAATACAAGAACTTACCACTATCTTCTTCATGATAGACCTAATGTGAAAGCCAGCCTCTTGCTGCTGCCACCATGCCTTCTCTGTTGGATGGTATGTCTTTCTTATCACATGCAATATATCCTTTAGCATTGTAATACAGGGGAAAAATAAAGTTTTTCTCTTACTCAGATCACTGTTTGCCAGATATATTGTCACAACAGGGTGCTCACTAGTGCCGAGAGTTATTTTCCTTTCACAGAGGAAGCTGTTAATGCCCTCTGGCTCTCTATATAAATTACTGGTAACATAAAGGCCCTGGCCTATCAGAGAAATGTGTACAACGTCTACTCATTTTCTCCACAGGCACCAAGACTCTCTGGATCACCTGACACAACAAATGAAGTGTTACACTCAGGAGGCAGAGGCAGGTAGATCACTTTGAGTTTGAGGCCAGCCTGATCCATAAAGGGAGTTCTGGACTGCCAAGGCTACACAGAAAATACTGTCTCAAAACAACGAAGAAGAAGGAGAAGGAGAAGGAGGAGGAGGAGGAGGAGGAGGAGAAGAAAAAGAAGAAGAAGAAGAAGAAGAAGAAGAGAAGAAGAAGAAGAAGAAGAAGAAGAAGAAGAAGAAGAAGAAGAAGAAGAAAGAAAGAAAGAAAGAAAGAAAGAAAGAAAGAAAAGAAAAGAAAAGAAAAGAAAGAAATGAAGTATCTAAGTGTCTATTAGGTCATAAAAGCTTTAAAATGTTCAGTGTAATTGTTAGTTTCTATGTATAAATGTGAAACAACATATTTATGTTCTTTCCCATAGAAAGCACCTTAATTTTGTTTTAAAGTCTGTATATATGGATGTTTGTTTGCATGTTTATCTGTGTACCATGAGTGTGTAGCTCCTGAAAAGGCCAGAAGGTGGTGCCAGATAATCAGGTCCTACAGTTATGGATGGCTGTGAACTGTCTGTCATGCAGGTGCTGAGACTCAATAGAGTGACCTGAGTATATCAACCCCTCCAGGACAGACCTCATGTCATATATTGGACTCCAATTTTTTTGTATGTGCTTTTATTTTGTTACAGTTTGTTGGGTTTGAGGGAAGTATTTTTGCTTTTATTTTGTTTTCATGGTTTTGAGGAGGTTTTATTGTATCAAGTTATTGCTTTCCATCACAAAATGATGTTCCCACTTAAGATCTCCTCCAATACAGTTAAACTTTAGGCAGATCTGCACCACACTCTTCTCTTTAGCTGAAGCTGTGGCCAGTCAATAAACACCAAACCAGCTATGAGTGAAAGGAACAAGTAAAGCAAACTGGATTGTTGATTATGTTTTGGCTCTAGAAGAGCAAGGGAATGGCATTAATTCAGAAATGCTAGAGAGCACTCGCCAGACTCCTTAGAGAAAAATGTGATAAGCAGGAGGCAACAGAGAAGGGCCCAGGATGACCTCAGTATTACTACCAGCTAAGGATGGCTTTGAGCCTCTTGTCTTTCTGCCCCCCCCCCCAAGTGTGTGCTGTGACCATGCATACTTTGAACATTTATTAGCCTTTGTTATGCCCAAACTTTTGAGTGGTAACATGAAGCATGAAGCCTTCACACAAATGTGTGCAAATAACACACACACACGCAAAACAAAAACAGAAATACCCTAGAAACCACTGTTTTATCAAATAAGTATTTTCAAAGAAGCATTTCAATTGTACAAAAAGAAAAACATCAACAACAATAAAAGGAAGTTTATTTGATAAAGCAGAAGTTTTTAGAAATACCCCAGGATAAGTTTTCCTCTGAGAGATCCGGCAAATGCTTTTTTTGGAAAAAGAAACAAATTTAATGCACAGCTATTCTCTCAAATTTGCTTTTTGTCTGTGCTTAAAATGATGACAAACTAAGTATCCTGCTTTCCTCTGCTTCCCTCAAAGTGTTACTATTTCTGAGAGAAGGAGGGTAGTTCAACAAGTTATTTCACTACAAATGCCAGTGGATCATGTGTGTTACCCTTCTCTTACTATTCTTGTGGTGTGAAATATAGTTTTTCCTATTATTGTATTTCCTAAGCATATGTAATTGTGATACATTTTAAAAATGGAACTAAGTGGCTAAAAGTCAAAAAGTATTTTTATATTTTGTGAGGCATATAATTTGAATTTTAAAAAACGCTTTCTCCTCAAAATGTTGGGAACTGAATGGATTTGGTTTTGAAAAAAAAAATATATGCTCAAGTTCTAATCCCTGTAATGTTCACAGTTAGAGACATGAACTTTGCTGGGAGGGAGCTCTCAAGGTGAGGTTGGAGGACTTGTATATTCCTAGAGGCAGAACTTGCATTGCCCTTCCTGCTCTCAGCCATGGGAAAACACAGTAGTTGGAATGTACATACTTAAGACAGAAGAGCCTTGGCATGGAGACACACAGCTCAGCAATTATGAGCACTTGCTGTTCTTGCAAAAGACCTAGGATTGATTCTTAGCAACCGTATCAGGCAGCTCACAGCTGCCTTCAACTTTTATTCCAAGGGATCCGACACCTTCTTCTACCATTGGTATGCACTGTATACAAGTGTGAGGCACACACAGTTAAATAGGTACATACACAGTCACATGAATACAAATATACCTTAAAATTTAAAAAATAAAGAATATCCTTACCAGAGGCCAGCCCTGCTGGCACCCTGACCTTGGACTACCAACATCCAATCTGGAAAGTACATCTTTTTCTTGGCTCTTGTTAGAGAAGTCTGTGGAGTTTATGTGTTATAATATCTAGAATTAAGGTACTGGATTATGAAAAATAGAAATAAAAAGCATTTCTATGAGCGAAACCATGTTTGGAGATAAAGATTCTCAGATCAGGAACACAAATCTCAGGATGACTTTTCTTCTTCCGTGACTTATTTCTTCTGCTACACACATCTCACTGGTATCCCCCTAACACAGCCAAGCCAGTCACATGAGAATACAACCACCACCACTCTCCTCTTATACAACTACCTAATGACACTTCAGCAACAAGATCATTAGTAATATTTACTTGTTCAAAACTATGTAGCAAAGATACCAAGGCAGTTCAATAGAAACCATTGCAAACACACCAAGAGATTATTTTATTCACATTGTTTCATAGCCGACACTGCTTAAACAAATGTCTTACAGTCAAATTCTAGACATTAACTGGAGCTAAAAGTCAGCTTTCACCTTTAATAGTAAGCTCCACAAATGCTATCTGCCTCCTAGAATACAGAAAACTCAAATACTAATTCTTTATGTGTTTTTCATTGTTTTCAACAACCCTGAGTCATTGTTACTATTTTTACTTTTTGAAAACAACTTATGGCCTTTGAGTGGTAGCAACAATAGCAAATATTTAAAATGTGCACAACACATTCACTTCTCCAGGAAGAACAATGTTTAGAGCTGTCAGACCTTCAGAAACACAAAAACAAAACAAAATATTCTTGTTCTAATTTGGAGATTTGCTTTAGCTGCTGAATGCATTCCAGTTTTTGAGGTTCTGAACACAGCTAGATAGCTGACCTTTTGCTGCGCTGTTAAGAATGTGGACATATGTTTCAGATAAAAATGACTGAAAGAAAATAAAAGTGATGTCACAGCCAGAAAATTTCCCTTCAATCTTCATTTAGGACTTGAGAGCATGCAAAGTTCATGCAAGTTAAGGGACTTTTTCATAATTCTTTAATAATGAAGCCAAGTCTAACGTTTGGTTTTCTTGATTACTTATTTGATAGTTTCTACATGATCATTGCACAAAATACAATATTGGGAGCAATGTGGAAACTAGTCCCTGTGTCTCTATGAGTAAGAATCTGTCCAGTCTGAATTACACGTAGAGAGCTGTAAGTTGACAAGAATTCTTCTTCCATAATATTCCATACTGCCGCTCAAGTTTATTAAAGGTCACTACATATTTTAGTATTTATTCATCCATTTAAATAGGCACATAAAGTGTCTGGGTCATATCAAGTCTTTCACTCTACTTGTAATTTTAGATGACAGGTCTGAATAGAAGATGGTTTAAGAAGGTCTCTCATTCGAAAACAGTTAACTTAGAAACATGGAACCATAAGGAGTATAATCCATTCAGAAGATGTAGTAGACAGTCATTCTGTAAGACAGGCTATCTCTGACTACTGATAGCCATTCTCTGAATAATGCCCTTCTTTAAGTAACTTAGTAAGCCTTTGACCTTAGCAACTCCTTTCTATAATGTTGACTAACAAAGGTGGAGGCCTAACACTCCAAAAAGTTCCCATCTCAGTCAGAACACCCTGTTGTGAAAATGCGGAGGTAGAACCTGGAGGTGCTTAAATTACAAGGAGCTGAAGGTCTCTGATGACTTTCAGGATGAAGAGTTTAAAGATTTCCACATATTCCAGGTAGTGCTTGATTGACTGCTATCATCAATAACATGCTAACGACCTCAAGAGAGAATCTTGATCTTAGGTACCCAGCTAAGTTGTTCCCAGATTTTATTAATAAACTTAACTAATTATGAGAAAACAAATATTTATTATCTTAACTTCACTAATAATGGGCTTATGTAATGAGTAACAATTCAGAGCTTTGAAGGACAGAAAGTCCCCAAAGGATTGAAGTATACATTGGTAAGAGACAGGTCACAAAGGGCTGATAAATACTAATGAAAAGATTGCCCATTCATTATTGAGATACATACCTATTAATCATAATGATATAAAAATTTAGCCCACTGAAGTATCAGAAGTTGAAAGGCCCTCTAAAAATGCATTCCAGAGATTCTGAGCGTATAATATCTGTGTGATGCTTAGAATGTCTAAGCCAATTTCCTAATTTGAAATATAATTACCAAGGCAATAGCATTAAAACATGGGGCCTGTAAAAGTTGCATCCCTTCTGAAAGGCATTAATTAACAGGAGAAAAGAAGTTTGAGGGAGTCTGTTTGCCCTTCGATCACCAGAAAACACTAGAAGAGTAAAGATCTATGAAAAACAGGACCACCACATGCTGGTGATGATGTGGAGAAAGAGCAAAACTCCTTCACTGCTGGTGGGAATGCAAACTTGTACAACTTTGGAAATCTATCTGGTGCTTTCTCAGAAAACTGGGAATATGACTTCCTCAAGACCCAGCTATTCCCCTCCTTGGAATATACCCAGAAAATGCTCCACCACACAACAAGGACATATGTTCAACCATGTTCATAGCAGCCTTATTCATAATAGCCAGAACCTGGAAACAGCCTAAATGTCCCTCAGTTAAAGAATGGATAAAGAAACTGTGGCACGTTTACACTATGGAATACTACTCAGCTATTAAAAACAAGGAATTCCTTAAATTTGTGGACAAATGGATGGGGCTAGAAATGATCATAATGAGTGAGTTAACCCAGAAGCAGAAAGACTCACACGGTATATACTCACTTATAATTGGGCACTAGCCCCAAAGGCATGTCCCACGAAAGTCTTCACTTACCAGGAGATTGGGATAGATATGAGGATATCCTATTGGGATTCTAGGTTAGAGATGTATGGGAGAATGGGGAAATAGAAGGACCCAGTCCCAGAAACCTACAAGAAGAACAATTGTGATGGGTGGATCGGGGCCCAGTGGTGTCTGCTCAAACTATTGCACTAAGGACAATACAAGTAGTAAACATTGATCTCCTACTCTGATCTACCCAATGGACAGGACATTCTCCACAGTTATGTGGAGAGTGGGGACTGACTCTGACATGAACTCTGGTGCTCCATATTTGACCACCTCCCCTTGGTGGGGAGGCCTGGTGGCACTAAAAGAAAGAATAAGCAAGCTACCAAGATACGACTTGATAGCCTACGACCATATAGTTGGGGAGGAGGTCCCCCTTGGTCTTATACCTAGAGGAGAGGAATAGGATAAAAGCGGGAGGGAGGGAGGAATGGGAGGATACAAATGATAGGATAACAATCGAGTTATCTGAATAAATTAATAAAATTTAAATTAAAATTAAAAAAAAAAGAAAAACAGGACCTGACAGTCATGGCACCTGCTGAGACTTTGACTAAGGTTCCCTGACTCCAGATCACTAACCTGAGGAGCTTTTGACAACTTATTGGTGCTAGGAGGAGGAGATTCAGATTCATCTGTGTGGTACCCTGTACATTGACCTTGCTCCCAGTGGGAGGCCACACAACCAATGGGATATGAGTAGCAGAAAGTATATGAGCGAAAAACAGAAAAGAGGACACAGAGCTGGGTGGGTAGGCTGAGAGGGAAGTGACTATCTGAACTTAAGATGATTCTGTATGCTTGGAATTGTATTTATGGGTTGATCTGTACTTTAAATGTTATTTTAAAAGGATATTAAACTATAGTAGGAAACTGATGTGTACGCAGTCTGTCTTGCTAACCTTTTTATTGTTGTTTTGTGGGTTTTTTTTTTTTGTTTTGTTTTATTTTGAGACACACGTTTGCTACATATCCTTGGCTATCCTGGAATTTATTATGTAGGCCAGGTTAGATTCAGACTCACAAGAGATCCACCTGCCTCTGTCTCTCAAGTGCTGGAATTAAGGATGTGTCCCATCAAGGCCCGAATTAGCTTTTTAAATAAATATTAAAAAAAAAAAACCACACAAAATCAAAATTTTCTCTGGATTCAAACTTGCTTAACAACTCTAAAAAGAAGATAAACAAAAAAATAATCAAAAATGAAGTATTTACATGTTTATAAGTAGCAGCAGCTAGTCACGGAGAGTGAATCAGATAGGTGAGCTGAAAGGGACAGTATAATATTTTAACTTACCGTTTTTCATAAAATGAGTATTTATTTTCAAAATGAATGCTCTCAATTCTTCTTGCAGGCTATGTATAAATTTTGAGACAGGTGGTAAAGAGATGTGCATAACCTTTCCTAAATCAGTAAAAACCAAGAATAAAACTAGACTTTAGAATAGCTGGACTCTTTTAAAAAAAATACTGCTGGTAGTGTTTATAATAAATGGTACCTTTAAAAATCTCTGTATCAGCAAAGAAATTTTATAACATAAATTGTTCACTTAACTTTAACTGCTACGGATTTTGGCAGACAATAAAATTAAACGGTAGGTGATCACCAGAATGTACGACATCCTTCAATATACCACTGGGCTCCTAATATATTTTAAGAGAAGAAATCTCCTGCTAGGTTCTTAGCCTGTCATTAGGACTGTGAGGCCATAATACTGTCTATTCTAATTGCTTGGGGGAAAAAAAGAGAAGCTGTATGTTACCTTGAGGTAGAATGTTTGGTGTTTATTTAAAGATATTTTAATTTTTATCCTATGTGTACGGATGTTTTCCCTGTTGAACGTCTGGGTACTATGCATGTGCACTGCCCACAGAGGCCAGAAAATGGCATCAGAACACCTTGAACTTGAGTTTAGATGTTTGTTAGTTACCATGTGGGTGCCGGAGAAACTAAATCTAATTATTCTTTAAGATCAAAAAGTGCTCTTAGTAGCTAAGTCATCTCTCCGGTCTCCAACTTTAATTAATTTTAAAGCGCAGTGTCTATTGGTTTTAATCATGTGCATATGCACGAGCTGTGTGCAGGTTTGTATATGTGTGAGTACAGTGCCCTCAGAGGTCAGAAAAGGATATTGGATCACTTGGAGCTGGAGCTGCAGGCAATTCTGAGCTTACTCTGTGTGAATGCTGTCCTGTGAACTTAGGCACTCTGCAAGTGCTCTTAACCTCGGAGCCATCCACTCAGCCATAAATTTTTATTTTTTAAGTGAGAATGTGTATCAATAGATGTTAGGATTGCCTATGATAGGAAGAGCTTTCTAGCTAAAACCCCCTTTGGTTGTTGTGGTTATTTCTATCTTCTCTAGCTCAATGGGCATTACCTCAGTGATGTCTGCCTGTCCCGCTCTTACCATTGCGCCTCTGACTACATGGCTGACATTGAAAACACCTTCCCTTCACTATCCAAACAATTTCCCCTTGCGATATCAACTATGTTTACAGTTTTTGCCAAGCTAAGTAAAAAATTCTTAATTCATTACCTCAAGGGTTTATTTATGTCCTTTATTGAGTAAAACATTCTCCCCTATTGACTGAGCTCTTAGTTAATGCTAATGGTCTTGCACATTACGCTGTTGGTATGCCTTGCTGTTCACGGCAATCACCTCCTATGCCATGTGCTTTCCCATCAGTGAGGTCTAGAGGTGTAAATTCAGCCTAACTCACTTTGGGAAAACCTACATGTGCCATTCACCCTTTTGATAAAAGCCTACTCACAGCCAGTGAGATGCTCCAGGAGACACCAGTGCTTGCCAATAAACCTGATGAGCTAAGTTTAAATACCAGGAACTCACACAGTGGAAGGAGAGAATCAAATTGTCCTTTGACCTCCACATATGCACTAGGGCACATTAACAACCTTTACCCCTGCTTCACACATGCTTCACACACACGCATGCACGCACGCGCACACACACACACTTAAATAAATTTAATAAAACCCTTTTATTTGATTTTTTACCTGACAAATGACTCTTAAATGGAAACTTGGTGATATAACTTTGTTAGCTGTGAGTACTCCCAACTGCTCATGAATCCATGTGAGAAAGAGTGACAGGGAAGACATTTTTGGGGAAAAAAAGTTAAGGCCACTGACAATTAAGTTCTGGTTCTGGTGACACCCATTAATCAGGAAGAGAAAATCATTCTGATTTACATACCAGACACAAGTAATAATCTCTCTGAAACCAAAGGAAGGAGGAATCCAAGGGGCATACTAACTCAGTTTACTTGCTAACCTCAATGACCTTGAGCTTCAAATTCAGTTTTACAGATGATCATATTAAAAGTTTTACCAGCTCACATCAATACGCAAACACAGTTTCCTATATTATACATAAAAATCTTTTTAAAAAGTAAAATTAATTTCCATTTCAGCTAAAGGCTATGAATACATAAAATATACTTGGAACAACAGAAGGGAATTATCCTATAAATTTCACGATTCTGATTTTTCAAGATGAAATGATAAGAAAAGTACTTCTGGTAGATATAATCTGCATCATTAAAAATGTACACAATGTGCTAGTTCATAAAATATTTTACTATATTTCTCTTATAAGAAAACTTAATTGTTGGGTTTCTCAGTAGATAGAGGTCTAGCCCAAAGCCTCCCTCCAACTGTGGTATGACATAATGGTGTATGTTAGCTAGAGGGAGCTTGAATTATTGATCTCGTCAGTACTCCAGATTGCCAGGAAGAAGCTAATACTACTCCAGACCCCAGAATATTTGGTCCCCACTGGGATTATATACTTTCCTCAATAGCTAAATAAGAACCATGCTTTTATTAGACATTAGTTTATGCTGTCACAGAGTGTATGTTAGTGGATTGGATACCCTCTCCAAATGAGAGAACCTATGCCTGGTACATTAAATCTGGCTAATAGTAATAATAATAATAGTAACAACAACAACAACAATAACAACAACAATAAACAACATGCCAGAGGGTGTGTTCAGTCTAGAAGGGAACTTACTATTCTGATTAGCCAAGTTGACGTAACATCAAACTGTTCTCTAAATATGACCACAGACAATTGCTACCATTGACTTTAGTTAGACAAAGTTCTCTTTTTACCAAAACAGTGAATACAGACACTCATGGAAGCACGAAGTGCTGAGAATAATTGATGATGAGTGCTCAGCCCTAAACAAGACATGTCTGCCATCCCCTCTGAGGCTCAGAGAACTTTGTGAGATGAATGTTGAGAGTTGGAAGACAGGAAGAAGGGCTGTAAAATGCCACCTCTGGCCAAGACACACCATCTCCATTACAAAGCTTGTGAGTACCAGCGTGGATCAACACATTAACAGACCTTGTCCATAATCAAGCATGGATAGAGGAAGGGCTCAGGGGCTCTGCTCTCACTGATAAACTGCTTGTCCTGACAGATGCAGGGAGTAGAGAAATTAGTGTCTTTAGTTGTGTACACATTGATGACTCCAGTAAGAGTTCGTGGGTACTTAAAGCCATCATACAAAGGGCCTTAATAAAATACATTGCAGAATAAACCAAAAATAATAAACCTTGGAAATGACCAGAAAGAACTGAGGCTGTAACTTTCTGCTATAGGCTGTGTTTCTAATTGGCCATGGGTAGAGGTTGCTCTTTCGTTTCTGTAATGACTCTCGGTTGATAAGAATCAATCTGTTCTCTGTGTCCTTTCACTAGTGGGTGATCATCTTCTCCTGCTTCACATTACTACCCTTCCCTTCCATAACATATCTCCTTCTTGTGATGATGTGTCATCAGTCGGTATGATGCAGAACACAGTTTTCATAGTGGCTTACAGGCCAAGTAATTGCCTTCCGCATGCTGAAAGCCAAGGCCAGGATGCATAAATTACATTCTGCTAACATAAGGCTCAGAGAACGTAATAAAGTGTAAGTAAAACATAATCAGGTATACTGTAGAATTTATCCTAGTGGTAGAAATATCTGGGAAATGGCATTAAATGACTATACCATCTGTGAGGTTCAGTGTCATGGTGTCATCAAAGGTTCAGCCTGGGCTGGAACCGAACTTCCATCAGAAGCACAGGCTGTCTTTGACATTGGTGCCATATCGAGCATTTTGGGTGGGTTGATTATTTGTTCACTTGTTCTTCAGCTTTCACAAGAGTTTGCTGCCTAATTTAACCCTCAGTACTTTTTCAGGCTTTCAACTAAGAACCACATGCTTCATGATTGAAATTTTTAATTATATATTCTGATTCAATTTACTTGTACTCTATAAAAAGGTCATGAATAACATACAACTTTGTCCTTTCCTAGGTAGAAGTATATGAAAGTTGGGTGAGAATCAGAGGTTACCAACTTCCCTTTCTAGGTGGGGCCTTGTTTTCTTTGAGACGAGCATCTGAATTAGGCCAGAGTCAAAGAAGATGCAAGACCTCAAAGCCATCTTCATATTCATGGTGGTAAAGAACAACAGAGCGTATGTCCATCTTCCTGTTCCCCTGACACATCCTCTTCCTTTTACCCGACACCAGTTCATCTCCTCTATCTGTAATCCTCTTTCCTTTGGCACTATCTTCAAAGTCCTATTTCACATCTTCCACATAAGGAAATGTTTCAGTGACTGCCTATGCCTTTCTGGAATCCAACTTAAGCTTTTCATTTCCTTTTTTTTTTTTTTTTTTTTTTTTTTTTTTTACTGTAAAATTTCTACTAATGCAACAGAAACTGTCCTTTCCACTCATAGGATGTTATTGACAAAGAAATTGTGTATCAGTCAATGAACTATAGCCAAAATGTCAGAAAAATATTTTTCTACTGCACAGTGTATATAGGGTACTTCAGTATTTGTGGAATTAGTCTCCATTGTAGATTGACACAACTGAGAATCACCTGGAAAGAGAGCCCCAATAAAGAATTGTTTACATTATGTTGGCCTATGGGCAAGCATGCCAGGTATTTTTTTTTTATCAAGTGAATTGAGGTGAGACCACCCATCCCAAATGTGGGCATCCCCACTTCAGGGGCTGGGCCCAGAGTGGGAACAAGGAGAGAGTGAGCTAAGCACTAACATGTTTGCATTAGTTCATTGCTCTCTGCTCTTGACTGCTGGATTGAGTCCTGCAGTAACCCAGTCCTTCCAGAGAAAATAGTTTTATATTAGTTATTCTATTTAGCAGCAAGTTCTTTACTTCATCTCATTACCTAAGGGACCCAGCCCATGAGGGATAAACGTTCTTCCTGCCAATGACTGACATGTAACTTCCACCTGGAAGATACCTGGCTCTCCAGGTTAGCCATGTGATCGATAGAAGCAAGCCTCTTATAAGGCACCCTCAGTACCTGTGAAATAAGCTGTGAGATTCAGGCTAGAAGGAAAAAAGAAAGTATGTAATCCACAAATTCTGTCTCAGGCTGTTTCAAGGTAGAGGGAACTGACAACGGTGGTTTCTGAGTTTTAAATCCTGGTTGCTGTCACTCACGGGGATTTGCTGAGCTTTATTGAAATTGGGTTCAATGGAATCTTTCAACAGATGTGTTTCATTGATGGCTCTTGTAAGTAATTGAATACACAAAAGTCATGATCTCTTGTCCAAAAGCTGACTGAGGAACCTTTTAAAAGGCTGACCTGAGCTTTCTGGAAGCGGCTAATATCTAACTCTGAACAATAATGAATAACTTCCGTAATCTCTCCTCTGCCCTGGCCTTTGACAGAGCCGACTGCATCTGTTTTGCTGAATTGAGATGATATCTTCTTAATTATGTTATGCTACATCACAAGGTGATCTTATTAAAAAAAAACTGCTAAGTTTTAACATTAGAAAAGGACTCCATGATCAAGTATGCAGTGAATCCATTGGAGAAAGATGAGGTAAATCAACTCTGGTACCTGCCTTTAGGGATGGAGCAATGTAGCAGGAGAAAAGTTGTTTGTAAATGGCTGATATGACCATAGATGGAGAGGAACAAACATCTGGTGGAAAACAAGGTCAGACATAGTAAAAAGGGGTCTAGAGAAGCTGTGCAAGGGTGGTAGCCTTAGCGTGGGTAGTGTTCAACAGTGAATGTAGATGGCAGGATGAGAGGGAATGCATTCCAACTGCAAGAACAGAATCAAACAAACTCTAGTAGCCAACATGACAATGACGTCCTGTGCTTTAATACCCAGCGTCTTAGACATGGAAGCAGGATTGTGAGTTCAAAGGCCAGTCTGGACTGAACAATTCTCTTAAATTAATTGACTATCTTGAAAACTGAGGTTTCACCAAAGAGGTTGAGTTTTTATCATAACTTATTTATTTTTAACTTAATACAAGTCGTGCTGTGTTTGGAAGAAAAAAAGCAGAAGAAATTTTTTTGTGATCTTTTAGTCCTGCAGCTATGAAAGGGAAGTCACCTCGGAAGGGTTTGCAGAGAACATGTGGTTGTCTGGACCATGGTTACCTAGAGCTACCTATTAAAAGCCACTCTACATGGAACTGAAAGAAACGACTATTGCTGGAAGAAAGAAGAGGATTTCTAGAAGCCGAGAGTATAAGCAGTTTTTTGACAGATGAGAATAATTTGACATGGTAAACAAGAGGTAGGAATATTTCTAATGAGAGACATGGCATGAGCCAGACTTACAGACAGTAACAGCTTCAGTGCATCCACATGATTAGGAAGGTCTCCACAGAGATCAGATCATGTAGGCTGTATTTGGTAACACATTATGGAAAATACATTGAGTAGATTTGAGGAAAATGAATTAAACAAAACAGACCATATGAGGAAATGGAAGCAATGGTGACATGGTAGACAGTGGTTGAGACACAACAAAGGAGAAGACATCAGTAAGTTCCATCTAGTTCTGCAATAAAAATTACATTGCATCACTCTACTGGGCAGTAAGAATTTCTTTCAGTCATACATTCTAGATTGTAGAGTAGTAATTTTCAAATGCTGCAGAGAGCCGTGACCTTTGGACCAAATCCTCTGGCATTTATGTGTAACTGCTTACAGTTGTAGAGCAGAGATGCAATATAGGGAATGCTGACAAGGGTCCAGCTTACCAACACAACCCATCCCATTAATTCAATGGTCAGCGTAAACAATTCTAGCTGCTATTTAGGATGTTACAAAGAAAACTCAACAGAGTTTTTCACATGTGACCTCAACCTTTCAAGTATCTCCGTTGTCTTTAGGGATGTGTATAACAGTATAATTCCCCAGGGTTCTAAAAAGGAAGAGCTTCCAGGCATGTATTTTCCTTCACCTCCTCCCTCGCTTTTATTTTTCTGGGGTCTCACTATCATGGGCTAGGTGCCACTGTAGACAAGTCTAATACTAATTGGTTTCCGGCTTCCATGTTCAAGCGCTGAGATCACAGTTGTGCACCACCATGCCTTGTTCAAGTGCTGCTGGCACTGAATCCAGGAATCTTTTCATGATCCCTATAGACTCTACCTGCAGTGTGGGAGTCATCAGTCACTGGATGAATGTATCATTATTTACCATCAACACCAGTTTTCAGCAGCAAGGGCAGTCAGGGTGTTGTTCAAGGTCATTTATGTGTCGGCTCAGTTTTCATCTCTCTTTCTGGCTGACAGTAAAACTAGGTAGGGTTTGATGGTCTGCAACAGCAGATGCTTTTAAACCTGCTGACCCTCGACTTTGATAGAGGTAGTAACCACAGCAAAATATGCTCTTGATGTTCTCTCCTACAGTAGTAGGTCTCTCCCTAATGTCATAATAAAGAACTAAAGCCAGCGTTGATCGTGTAACCTCATATTGCAGTCCCGCAAGTTACTTAAAAAACAAAAACGAAACCAACTATTCCAGGCCAGGTGTTTTGGTACTCACCTTTAATATCAGCACTTGGAAGGAAGAGGCAAGAGGCTCTCTGTGAGTTCAAAGCCAACCTGGTCTACATAGCAAGGTCAAGGGCAGCCAGGATTACATGGAGATACCCTGTCTCAAACAGCAACAATAACAACAAACTAATTCAATGCGCCTCCAGAAGAGATGCCTAAGAGGTGGAGGAGCTCATCATTCGGGTAGAATTGTGGGAACATAAAGAATTTCATCTGAAGATTAGAATGCTTTGCCTCAGTTGGCAAAATGTAGCTCTCCAGATATTGATATTTCACTTAAAGCCATCCACTAACATGTGGAGACAATGTGAATCGCTCAGCTGAAGCACTGACACCTTGTGTTCTAATGTGAAGAAAACACTTAGAACTGTGGTTCTCACCCTGTGGGTTACAACTCCTTTGGGAGGCTCTAACTTTAAAGGTCATAAACTACTAAAAACCTGCCAATGAGCCATAAATTCTGATTAAAAGACAATGGTACCATGTTCTAAGAACTCTATGGGTGACTGAGACAAGACAGCTTAGGCTTCATTATTCACAAATATACTTAGGTACACTTTCTAAAGAGTAAGGGGTCTCAGGAATAAAGACAATTCACAGGAAATCCCCATTAAGTGACTTCGAGGAAGCTGGCCTAAGCCCTGAGAACTAGCTAAAAGAAAATGAAACAAAGAAAAAACAAGCCACATTATTAGTATTCTCTCATTAAAATGTGAGCTAGGAAGGCTCACAACACAAAACATGGCATTTCCAATTATGTAATTTGATAATTATTTAAATGATAAGCCCAAGCTATAACCCAGGGGTGAGCAAAGATGAACATTTTCTGCCAGTCAGTAGTGGAGGACAGAAAAGTTGAAAGTATTTTTCACAGACAATCTCTCCACGGGAGAGAGAAAGCACACAGTCTTCAGCTGTGGTTAAGATCAAACTGATCTAATTACGTTTTCCATTTAATTGATTGCACTGAATTCCCTTTTGTGAGGGATGCTTTTGAGAAATTTCAAGGAAAGCTGCTCGAAGAAAAGTTTAAATAAATTAGACTTATTTTTACAAAGAGGAAAACAGAAGCATACTTCAAGGATACACCCAAAGCTTGTTTGAGAAAGACCAAAATGATTAATTAGGAATCATAAATTCTGCTGTTATTTAACAACAAGATTCACTTTGTACAGAATAGCCCAGAAATATTTTACACATCTCATATTTGAAATGTAAGACACAATTCCAATGGGATATTTTAACTAACACCATTTTACAACTAAATAGAGGAAAAGGCTTGGGGTCTTGTTTGTCGCTCTTCTGCTTGTGAAAATGCCACAGTGTGGATTAGCAATTTGGTACAGCCATTAATAACCACAGATGGATTACCAAGAATGTATTGCAGTTTCAGAGCAATTTTGCTTCACATTTTCTGATGTAGCGTGACTGCCAAACAGTTCTGAACACTGTAGGAATTCACCCTCACTTCTCCCTATGTATCTGGCAGATGTGCTCACTGCTTATGGAGTCTAAAACTGCAGACTTGGCACCCCATATAGATGTTACAGTCACAGAGCCTGCAGGTGAGACTGGCCTAATACAATCACAAACCTGAGCCCCTAGCAGGGTACAGCAGTCCTGGTTGACTTTAGCTATTCCACCCCAAAGGAAATTTTCACTTGGATAAAATGAAAATGCTACACACATTTCCCTTTGTATTTAAAATGCCATTTTCAGAAGGTGGAAAAGAGAACTTACTAACTTAGCAGATCCTAGTTTCCACCAAGTCAAAAGCTAAGATGTTATCAGACAGTATATTGGGCATAAAGAAAAT